>NW_008331489.1:0-1131 GCF_000622305.1 Nannospalax galili
ACCCTAAACCTAAACCTAACCCTAAACCTAATCCTTAACTTAGACCTAGGCGAAAACCTAACCTTAAGCCTAGCCTTAACCATAACCCTAACCAAAACCCAAATCCTCACCTAATCTAGTCCTGCACTGACCCAAACCGTAGGCCTAAACCTACCCATAACCCTAAACATAACCATACCTTAACCCCTACATTATCCCTCAACAAAACCCTACAACTAAACTTAACCCTAACTCTAAACCTAAGCCTAAACATACATGTAACCCGCTCTAACACCCTACCTCTAACCCTAACCTTAACCCTAGACCAAACACTAAACCTAACAGTAATCCTAGCCCTACTCATAAACTTAATCAGAATGATTAACCTAATGTTCACAATAAAGAACCCTAGCCTTAATCCTAACCCTAACCCTAAGCCTCACCATATTCCTAGCACTAAACTTAAACCTAATCCTAGTCCTAAACCTAACTTTAGCACTCACCCTAAACTTAAGTGTCCCTAACCCTAACCCTAAATCTAACTCTATCCCTAAAACAAAACATAACGCTAAACTTAACGTACCTCTAAAGAAAACCTCACACTAACCATAAGTGTAGCCCTTCGCTTAAGCCTAACTCTAACCTAATACTAACTCGTGACATAATCCTAGTCCTACCACCAGCCCTAGAAATATACATAGCCCTAATTCAAATCCTAGCCATAATCATAAAACTAATCCTAACCATAAGCCAACACCTAAAAGTAACCCTAAACCTGTCCATAACACTAATCCTAAATCTAAACCTAACCCTAGACCTATACCTAAAATCTAAATCTAACCCTAGACCTAAACCTGAACCTTACCCTAAATGTAACCCTACTGCTAAAACTAAACTTAAATGTGTACCATAGAAACAACCTGAAACCTAACCAAAACTTTAACAATAAACCGAATCTTAACCACACACATAATTCTAGACCTAACAAATAGCTCTAACTCTAACCCAAAACCTAAAACCCTAACTAGCCCTAGCCCTCAGCCTTAAACTAATCCTAGCCCTAAGCATAAGCCTAATGCTAACTCAGAACCTACCCCAACTTAGCCCTAACCTGAAACACTAACCTAGCACTAACCCTAAACATAACTTTAG
>NW_008331490.1:0-474 GCF_000622305.1 Nannospalax galili
CAAACACAGTGCTTAATTTCCCCTCACAATCACCCAATGTGACATCACAATGTTCCAACATGCCATCACAATGTTACAATATGACTTCACAATGTTCCATTGTGAAATCACAATGCTCCATTGTGCCTACACTATCGCCTCCTGTGCCATTATATTGCTCCAATGTGCACTGAAAATGTTACAATATGACCTCACAATGTTGAATTGTGACATCACTGTACTCATTGTGAAATCACTATGTGCATATTTGACATTACAATGATCCAATGTTTTGTAACCATGCTCAATATGCAGACATGGTGCTCAATTTCCCCCCACAATTCTGAAACATGACATCAAAATACACCATGGTGCCATTACAATGTTACAGAATGACTTCTCAGTGTTCCTTTGTGACATCACAATGCTCCAATATGCCCACATTATCACCCCATGTGCCATAATATTTCTCCAATGTGCCATCACAATGTTACA
>NW_008331491.1:0-624 GCF_000622305.1 Nannospalax galili
AGTTCAGTCCATTAATATTTAAAGTTATTAATGAAAGATGGGTATTGAATGAGGCTGAGGAGACCCCACCAGATGGACTTAAACCAGTGTCCAATCTATTAAAAGGAGGGTCAACACAGAGATATCATTTCCTCCATGCTTCCAAGCGAAGCCAACCATGGTTGAGCAGGACCTTTGACTTATCTTCACTTAGGTGGAACTGGTAAATGAAAGGAGCCAGGGGTTCTTCCCAAGCCCATGACGAACAGATCCTCAAATGACCTTAAAATAAATTGGTTTATCTGGGCCAACTGTATGGCCTTAAATACCCAAAAGGAAAGTATAACTAAAGATTAAAGGGGCCAATATAATGTTTTACGATTCCATATGTATAGTTAAGGCTACATAACAAACAACAATGCCAGATAGGAGATGCCTTCTTTTGAGTTATTGGCCGTGGTTGCCAAAGGGATTCCCTGATAGTAACCCAGCATAGAACTGGGAAAATGAACAGCAGACCCCAATCTTATCCAAAGGAATATAGACAACTGATTACTGCTAGATGAAGAACAGCTGATCCTCCTAAAACAAAGCCCTCGAGGTAGGCTGACTAGATTCACCAGAGGGGCAAGTAGTGGGGAATGG
>NW_008331492.1:0-814 GCF_000622305.1 Nannospalax galili
TTTGAATTTATTAAGGAAACCTGTCCTTGGTTTCCCCAAGAAGGAATAATAAATATTAAAGAACGGAAAAGGGTAAGAAATGCTTTAGAGGATTATTATAAGGTCTTTGGCCCCAAGAAAATTCCTGTTACAGCCTTTTCCTACTGGAACCTAATCAGGGAATTAATAGATTCAAATGAATCCTCCACCGAGGCTGCCATAAAGCAAACTTCAGGCCTTCCACAAGGCACTCCTCAGGAGCCTCCCAGTGATAAAATAATTCCCCCTAAGGAGATAGACCTCATCTCCCTTGACAGTGAAGAGGAAACATCACCTGAGACATGTTCTAGGATTTCAAATCCTAAACATGTTAAATCAGAGCCTAACTCTAAATCCAGCACTGATGTCAGGACACCCCAGTCTGGCACTGCGCCCACGGCTCCTTCTGAGGCGCACTCTCTACCTCCTCCTTACCCTCTCCCACTAGTTTTACCTGCCCTCAAGGCATTCCCCACTTCTCCCCTCGTTACCCAATTAAGGTATGAAGTGGCTCTATTAAAAGAACAGCTAGCCCTAGAACGACAAAAGCAAGAACTGCTTGCGGGTCTTCAAGACCTATCAGTTAAAAGTAAACATTCCTTGCAAGGTGCGGCTTTCCCCACCCTGCAGTGCTCTGTTTTCACACGGCAACATCGCTCCTTTAAACTCTCAGAGATGAAAGAGTTAAAAGCCGCTGTAGCCCAGTACGCCCCAACTTTAATATGCCAATGGGCAAGGGAGTGCTCCGGGTCAGTTAAAAAAAAAAAAAAACTGTAAAAAAAAAAGCTAAAAAAAA
>NW_008331493.1:0-701 GCF_000622305.1 Nannospalax galili
GTCTGGGTGGGGACATTCCTCCCTGTGGTCAGCTATTTCTAAAAAGAAAACGGGCTTCTGGGGGGAAGTGACTTACTGGAAATAAGTTCACACCTTGAGCTGATCTGCTGAGCTGGCTTAAGAAAAATGGAATTGGGGGCTCAAATGGAGTTAGTCTCATTGTCAAAACAAAAAAAGAGCCACATAATAAAATTTCAAACAGAAAATTAGTAGCATGGTAAGACTGGCATGATTTCCTGGAGTCTAAAGTAACTAAACGTGGAGATTCCTGCACAGCTGTGTGAAACAACAGAGGTGTTCAAATGTGCAGAGCAGGATGTCTTAGCCTGAACTGGAAGCCCCACCCACATGCCATGCTCCTGCCCTCAGTGAATGAGTGCTCCTTTCTCCACACCCTCTCCAGCATTTGCAGTCTTTCATTCTCTTGGTCTTCTGGTCTCTGCCTCCCAAGTGCTGGGATTAAAGGCATGCACCACCACGCCTGGCTGCGGATGTTGAACACTTTTAAAAGTGCTCCTTAGCCATTTTTATTTCTTCATTTGAGAACTCTCTGTTTAAGTCGATAGCTAATTTTCTAACAGGGCCATTTATTTTCTTCTTTCTTTCTTTTTTGAGTTCTTGGTATATTCCGGATATTAATCCTCTGTCAAATGTGTATCTGGTGAAGATTTTCTCCCACTCAGTGGGTATCCTCTTCCCTT
>NW_008331495.1:0-237 GCF_000622305.1 Nannospalax galili
AGGGAGGGGTGTATGAGGAACCTAGGGGATAAGGAGAAGGGGGGGGCTCAATGGATGTAGGATCATAGGAGCAAGAGTATTAGTAAGGAAGAAAGGGGGGGAAGTGGGGGCACCTTGGGTGGGAGGACCATGATGGAGGGGTGAGACGATATAAGAGAGAAACAATGCCTAGCTAGTCACGAAAAGCAGAGGGAACCGTATTATTCCTACAATCTACTGACAAATTATACATAACCG
>NW_008331496.1:0-863 GCF_000622305.1 Nannospalax galili
CCAAATACCAATAGTCCTCTAGAGGAGTGCAATGAGAACCCCCTAGAGATATTGTACAACATGGAACTCAAAAGAACAATTTTAAACATGATAAAAGAATTCGGTGAATTTAAAGAGCACACAAATCAAAGAACTGAAGGAAGATGGGGAAAAGCTTCAGAAAAGAATTAGAAATACTGAAGAATACTCAGGCTGAAAGGAGAAGGAAGTGAAACACTCAGTAAGCCAATTAGAAACGACAGGACAAAGCCTCACCAACAGGATAAAAGAAATGGAAAACAGAGTATGAAGACTGGAAGATAAAGTGGACGAACTAGACCACTCAAGAAAGATTATGAAAAACTTAAGAAATCACAAGAATGGAATATGGAGGAATTCTGTGACACCATAAAAAGACCAAACTCATGAATCATAGGCATACAGGAAGGAGAAGAATCCCAAGATAATGGCATGGACCAGGTCCTCAACAGAATAGTGGAAGAAAATTTCCCAAAATTAAAGAAAGACATGTCCATACAAATACAAGAAGCATACACAACAACAAAACAGACAGGACCAGAAAACAAACTCCCCATGGCACATAATAGTAAAAACACCACACATACAAAACAAAGAGACAATTCGGAAAGCTGCAAAACAGGAACAACAAGTCACATATAAAGGAAAGCCCATCAGGAGTACAGCTGACTTTTCAGTGCAAACTATGAAAGCCAGAAGAGCCTGGACCAAAGTATTCCCAGTTTCAAATGACCACAGATGCCAACCCAGCCAAAATGTCTATTATACTTAAAGGGGAAAGAAAAATCCTCCATGACATAAATAGGCTGAAGGAATTCATGTCCACAAAACCAGCCCTTCAGAGA
>NW_008331496.1:1406-3949 GCF_000622305.1 Nannospalax galili
CCACTGTCTCCATTAGATAGGTCAACAGGGCAGAGAGTTAACAGAGAGACATCTGAATTAAACAATACCATATATCAAATGGACTTAGCAGACACCTACCTAGTATTCCACCCAAGCACCAAAGGACATACTTTCTACTCATCACCCCAAACCTTGGAACCCTCTCAAAATCGACCATATACAGGGGCACAAAACAAACCCCAACAAAAATCTTTACCGGCCCTACGTCTGACAGAGAGTTAGTGTCTAGAATATACAAGAAATTAAGCATAACACTAAACACCAAGAAAAGCAAACCAATTAAAAATCATGTCATGGAACTAAACAGAGTTCACAAAAGAAAAATAAAAAATGGCTGAGAAACATCTTTTTAAATATTCAACATCCTTAACTATCAGGAAAATGCAAATTAAAACTACTTTGAGATTACATCTGAGCCCTGTCAGAATGGTTAAGATCCAAAAGACAAATGTCAACAAATGCTGGCACGTAGGTGAGGAGAGGGGAACATGTACTCGCTGTTGGTGAGAGTGAAAACTGGTGCAGCCACCAGGGAAATCACTGTGGTGGGTCCTCAAAAAGCTATAAGTAGATCTACCATATGATCCAGCTCTATCATATGATCCAGCTCTACAACATGATCCAGCTCTATCATATGATCCAATTCTATATCCACTCTATGATGCACCTGTCCACTCTTGGGCAGATTCCCAAAGGACTCTATACCCTACTACAGTGACACTTGCTCATCTAAGTTCACTGCTGCTTTATTCATAACAGCCAGGAAATAGAAACAGCCTTTATGTCCATCAGCTGATGAATAGATAATGAAAACATGATGCATATGCATAATAGAATATTATTGTTATAAAAAAATTAAATTATAAAATTAGCATGTAAATGGATGGAGCTGGAAGTAAACATTCTGAAGTGACCCAGACCCAGAATACTATGCATTCTCCTCTCATATGTGGATGCTAGCTTTGAATCTTTAGGCATGTATTTAAATTGGAATACACATAAGTCATAGTTACCTTCAGCTGTTAACTCAACACAAATCTAGGAAGAAAGAACCTCAACTGGAGAATTTCCCAGATCAGACTGACCTACACAAGATCAAATCAGCCCGAATCTTGGCATGGAAGGGCTCATGAGGCCCCCACTTCTAACTGAGGAACTAACAGTTGCAGGAAGAGTGAGAGTCCGTTTTCTTTGGATATGTGGCCCCTGTGAGGCTACCCATGGCCCAGTAGATGGTCCTGAACATCTACATGAACATTACATGGAATTTAGTGAGTTTAAAAACAAAGTGCATGAACTTGGGAGGGTAAAGTGGTGGGAGGGGATAGGGAAATAACTCGAGGGGAAATATTGAGGGGTGTATTTCATTAATTATGAATTAAAAAAAAACAATGAAACAAAGAGTTGACTATTTTGAAAATATAAGCAAGATTGACAACCCCATATCAAATTAACCAGAAGAAAAACCAAGAAAACCCAAATCAACAAGAATAGAGGTGAAAAGGGAGATGTGACAGCAGATATAATAAAAAATTTTTCTTTTAGAATTAAAATATTTTATTCAAATTATATGCTTTAAAAAATAATTTGTTGAGAATTTCATACATGGATATAATGTGTTTTGAGCAAATCCATGCCCACTCCCTCCTCTCCAACTCCTCCCATATCTCCCCATCACTTTTTTCTGATAACTTCATGTATTCTTTCTTCTTTTTTTATTTATTTATTTTTTGTAATGAGGCTTTTGGCTACTCTAACATTCCCCCCTCTGAAGAGGTAACCCTTAAATCTCTTAAGGGTTAGATAAAAGCTCCCAAATACTTTTGACATTTTTGGCCTTTGGAACAGCGTATGTTGCTAAGAGGTCCAAGGACATTGTGAGTTTTAGCCAAGAAACTGGTTACTTTTCTTTGAGGGTCTTTTCTTTTCACTTTTTTAAAAATTTATTTTCGTGTGTATAGATGATATGGGGAGAGGGCACCTGTGCCATGGCATGTATATGGACATCAAAGGACAACTTTGTGGACTCCTTCTCTCCTTTCTTCTTTACATGGGTCATTAGGCTTGTACAGCAAGCACCTTTACCCCACTGAGCTATTTTAACCCTATAAACTTCTTAAACTTAAGGACAGTTGTTAGTCACTATGTGGGTTCTGGGAACTAAACCCAGTTCTTTTCCTTAAGGTCTTTTTACCCTAACTGCCTAGCCAATTCCTACCTCATATTCTTATCACACCATTTTCTGAAGAGGTTACCCAACTTGCAGATAGGGAATTGGGACACAGACCGCTCTGGCATCTTCCATGCTGAACAGGGACGCAGGGTGAGGCAATTGGAGTACCCCTTCAGTGGGTCTATCTAAAAGACTCCAAAATTGCATAATTCTTATCTCTAGGGGGAAAAGAAAGTCCTTGAATCCTGAATAGGCAATGTGAAAGAGAAGGCAAGAGTAATTAGCATTACAAGTTCTAGACAGGGAACTAGAAAAAAGAACAGGGCAATTTTCAAATGTTCATATGAGA
>NW_008331496.1:4052-7354 GCF_000622305.1 Nannospalax galili
TCATTTTAGAAGAATAGCAGACTGTCTCCCTTAGCTACAGGTGGGCACTACAGTATTGCAGACCAAGATTTGAAGTCTTACTTTCTGATTAGGAACAAAATCATCAATGAAAAATAACTATCTAAGTAACTTTTTATATGGACTTAAGCCTAATGTCTGGGAAGTGTAATCACTTGAACTCCTAAAGAAATATACTGATCGCTTTACTCTTTGGTTATACTTTCCTTTTGGGTGTTTAAGACCATACAGTTGGCCCAAATAAATCAATTTATATTCACACATAAAGTCGTTTGAGAGTGTGTTCCCCAGGGATCACATGGGCTGGTGAGGGATCCCTGGCTCCTTTCTTTTACTAGTTCCATCTATGTGAAGATAAGTCAAAGTTCCGACTCGATCATGGCTCGCTTCACTTGAAAGTATGGAGGAATTGTTTCTTCTGAGTTGGGTCTCCATGGCCTCCCTGAACAAGAGGACAGGTGACTCACCACAGTTACAGGACATTTTGAGAGATGTTCCATAGTCTCCTGGAACTTACTCGACCTTGGAGGGCAAGGGGTAAAAAGTGTCCTTTAAGTCCCTCTGTTAGTATAGGCCTCTAAATGTGGCTATTGAACAGCCAATAAAGTTAGTTCCACCAGTCTGGTACTTTTAATTATCATGTGCTATGTAGATAAGGTTTGGGTAAAAAGCCAAATATTCTCAGATAAACCTTGACTAGATATATATTTTGTTCCTTCAACTAGTTGACAAAATTATGACCATAAACATTTTAAGATTATGCATATATTATTTTTGTCTCATCCTTTATATATCATAACAAACCTGCAGAGACCTTCATCACTTGCTTAGGCATTCTTATTTTTTCTATTTTGGAAAATATTTCCATTCCCATATCTTTTTAACATCTTTTACATTCTCATTTTCTTTTTTAAAAAAATAATTATGAGACATAATAGCATTAACAAATTTTCCATCTGTTGTGAGACTTCTTTTCTTGGGGATGCTAAACGATGCTCGTTCCCTGTTAAGGTTCTAATGTCAAGACAGTGTTTGATTAAAGTTTTACTGGGGACCAATGAATTTATCAAGCTTATCTTACCAAGATAACTGAGGGGTTGCTGAGGTGTAGGTATGTATGACCTGAGGGTATGCGCACTGGAAAGCCTTTACGCAGCATGGGTCATGCCTTCTCTTCCTAGCCTTCCTCAGATTGCATACTTTAGCCCTCCCCAAATCCCGGAGGCCATGCAAACACTTTATTCTTAAACTAGTGATATGAGTCTGAATTCAAATGACTTAAAACACAAATGATTTAAAAAAAAACTGTATAGGGATATGCTTTGAAGAATTGATAAACACCTGTTTCTCATGGGCTGGAAAGATGGACGTGTGCAGCAAACCGAGTGAAGCTTGAGAACTTGGTGTGTCCAACCCTCCATCTCCCCCCCTGCTTTCCTGCCTGTTCTCTGCGGTTGTTCTGTCCATGTTTCCTGCTGGAGGGACAAGTATTTTCCTTTTTCCTCCTTCCCTGACCACCAGGCATGAGAAGATATTAAGCAAAACAGATAAGGAGTCTGGTTCTCTCTCCTTTGCCCCTAATCTTCAGCAGCCAGCCTTCCTGGGAAGGCTGTCTTTTGCTGAGTACTCCGGAGAAATGTCAAAATCAAGGGTCCAGTCCTTGATAAAGGGCAAAACACAGGCAATAGGTTCATTTTTAGTTTTTTAAGAGTTCTCCACACTCTTTTCTATAGGGGTTGCACAAGTTTGCAATCCCACCCATAGTGAATGTTTCCCTTTCTCCACATCCTCACCAGCATTTGGTATCATTTGTTCTCTTGATCCTAGCCAGTCTGGTTGGGTGAGGTGATACCTTAGGATGGTTTTCATTTGCATATTCGTAATTACTAACAATGCTGAACAGTTTTTGAGATGTTTCTTAGCCATCTTTATTTCTTCCTTTAAGAACTCTCTCTTTAGATCTTTAGCCCATCTTTTAATTGTGTCATTTGGTTTCTCAATTCTTTCATTTTGAGTTCTTTATATATTCTGGGTGTTAAACTTCTGTCAGATGTGTCACTGGTGATGATATTTTTCCCATTCTGTGGGTTTTCTCTTCACTTTTTTGATTGTTTCTTTTGCTGTACAGAAGCTTTTTAGTTTAATGAGGTCCTACTTATTGATTGCTGACCTCAATTCCTGAGCAAGTTCTGTCTGATTTAGAAAATCCTTTCCGATACCTATCTTGTAAGTTACTGCCAAAGTTTTCTTCAAATAGTTTCAGGGTTTCCAGTTTCACATTGAGGTCTTTGATCCATTTGGAGTTGACTTTTGTGCAAGGCAAAAGATAAGGATCTAGTTTCATTCTTCTACAGGTGGAGATCCAGCTTTGCCAGCACCATTTGTTGAAGATGCTGTCTTTCCTCCATTGTGTGTTCTTGGCACCTTTGTCAAATATCAGGTGGCTGAAATTGTGTGTACTCGGGTTTGGGGCTTCAGTGATGTTCCATTCATCTATATGTCTATTTTTATGCCAGTACCATGCTGTTTTTATGACTATAGCTCTGTAGTATACTTTGAGATCTGGTATAGTAATCCCCCCAGCCTTGCTCTTTGTGTTCAAGGTTGCTTTGGCTATCCGGGGTCTTTTGTGCTTCCACACAAATTTAAGAATTTCTTTTTCTAATTTATAAAGTATGTCATGGGGATTTTGATTGAGATTGCATTGAATCTATATATTGCTCTTGGTAGGATGGTCATGTTCACAGTATTAATTCTTCCAATCCATGAGCATGGGATGTTCTTCCATCTTCTGATGTCTTCCTCAATCTCTTTCTTTAATAATTTAAATTTTTCATTGTAGAGATCTTTGGTGTCTTTGGTCAGATTTATTCCAAGATAATTTTGTTTTGCAGCAATTTTGAATGGGACCATTTCCCTGTATTCTTTCTCCAATTGCTTGTTATTGGCATATAGAAAGGCTACTGATTTTTGTAGATTGATTTTATAACCTTCCACTATACTGAAAGTGTTGATCAGTTCTAGTAGTTTTCTGGTGGAACTTTTGGGGCCTCTTAGGTATAGTATCATACCATCTTCAAAAAATAATAGTTTTACCTCTTCTTTTCCAATTAGTACTCCTTAAATTTCCTTCTTCTGTCTTATTTCTCTACCAAGAGTTTCAAGCACTGTATTGGAAAGGAGTGGAGATAGTGGACATCCTTGTCTGGTTCCTGATTTAAATGGGAATGCTTCCAGTTTTTCTCCATTTAGAATGATGTTGGCTGTGGGTTTGTTGTATATAG
>NW_008331496.1:9240-11939 GCF_000622305.1 Nannospalax galili
ATTTCTTTCTTAATTTCTCCTTTGACCCACTCATTGTTTAGGAGTGTGTTGTTTAATCGCCATGAGTTCATGTAGTGACTAGGGATTGTCGAGTGTTGATTTTGAGCTTTATTGCATCGTAGTCTGATAGGCTGCATGGAGTTATTTCAATATTTTTGTATTTGTTGAGGTTTGTTTTGTGACCCAGTATGTGGTCAATTTTTGAAAAAGTTCCATGGGGTGCTGAGTAGAAAGTGTATTCTTTGGTGTTTGGGGGGGGGGATATGGGATGATATTTTGGGACTCTCAATTGGTCTGCTGTGTTCTCAGCCCCTATGCCAGAGGGAGGCCTCAACCTGGCACTCTATGGCAGTCTGGCGAGATCACAGCCACTATACTGATGGAGGTTGAAGCCCACCCTCTCAGGCTGTCTGCTAGGATCTCAGCCTACCCTACCAAAGCCAGGTCTGCCCTGGGGCCTTGGGAGCAGCCTCACAAAATCCCAGGTAGAGGGATGGGTATGGAGCAATTAGGGGAAGCTCACCACAACATGGAGGTGGGATCTGGACCTCTCAGGCAGTCCCCTGCATTCTCAGCCCCTGTACCAGAAGGAGGCCAGAACCCAGCACTCTGGCAGTCTGCTGAGATCACAGCCACTACACCAATGGAGATTGGAGCTCACCCTCTCAGGCTGTCTGCTAGGATCTCAGCCTTAGCCTAAAACAATAAAAAATTTTAAATCATAAGATCATACTTTAAAAATGTGTATGCCACCAAATTGGAAAATCTAGAGTGGACAGATGCATTTCTTGACACATATAACCTACATACACAAGCTAACCAAGCAGAGATAAACAATTTGAACAGGCCTATAATAGACTGAGGCAATGAAGAATCCCCTCACAAAAGCCCTGTCCAGATGTATCTACTGTACATTCTACCATACCTTTAAGGAACAACTTAAACCAATGATTCCCAAATTATTATTGAAAAGGGAGGAAAGCTTATTAATTTATCCTATGAAGCAAGCTTTACAAAGTCTGAAAAACCAGATAGACACACAAATGTACAGATCAATCTCCCAGATCAATATAAACACAAAACTTCTCAATAAACGGTAGCAGTGCAGGCCCATCCTGCACAGGCAGTGGCTGCGTGGGTGCTGTGTAGCTGCATGGGTCCTATGCGGCTGCATGGAAGGTGGGGCACAGCCGAGGCTCATCCAGGAGGTGGCAATGAGCACCCCACCGTGCTATGCCTTTGTCTGCCTCCCTTGCCAGGAAATGTGCCTGTGGGCAGCCACTGACCCATGCATCCATGGTCAGACAGGCATCACGACCAGGTGACCACCTCCAAAGAAAACAGGACTCACTGCCAGGTGCACATGAGGAAGGGCTTGTCAAGTAGAAAAGAATATGGCTGGAGAACTAAGATGGCGTAGTGGTCACTTGGACAAACATGACTCCATAAGAAAGTCAAGCCAGCAAGTCACTGCTGCCTCCATTGGCTGCACAGAAGCCAAAATGCTCTAGCTTAAACACAAGTATAATGTGGCGAGAGCAAGACAGACCAGAGAATAGTAGAAACCAGCATAACTGAAATTGTGGTCACCCACCCCCTCAACGAGCCTCTCTTGAACATGGAACTGTGGTTGTCTCATGAGCCTGGAGCAGTGGTCCCCATCCATCAGCCTGGAGGCGTGTTTGTCTCCTGTGAACCTGGAGCTACGGTATCCTATGGTATCAGAGAGCCTGGAGCTGCGTTCCCCTTTTGTGAACTGCACTGAGCTGTGGCCCCCTCCCTGGAGCTGTCATTCCCTCCCATGTACTGGAGCTGTGGTCCCATCTCATGAGCCTGGAGCTATGGTCCCATCCTGGGACCTGGAGTGGTGGTCCCCTCGGTGAGCTGGAGCAGTGGCCTCCTCCCTTGAGCTGGAGCTGTAGTCCCCTGCTGTGTGCTGGAGCAGTGGACCACGCCTGTGAGCCTGACACTTTGGTCCCCTACAGAAAACCATGGTTTCACATTCCTCTGGTGGAAGACTGATGGCGGAGCAGAGTGCAGGGTGGAGAACTTCCCGAAGTTGGACAGCAGCTTCCGCCTTCTCTGAGTAGCTGCATTGCCCTCAGCCCTCTTCCCTGAGGTCCCAGGTTGTGCTTGTCAGTGACTTTCCTCTGATCAGCTTTTGAGGGGGTAGGGGAGTCTCTGCCATTTGCAGATTCTGATCTTAGGAGGACTGATTCTCTAGAACTGAACCCCCACCTCCCCCGAGGGCTAACTGTGGTCTTCACTCCACATGTGGCCTTGGGAATTCAGGCCATGATGTTGGACCTCTCCCACTCCCAGGCACTAATAGGTTTTCCATTATTTTTCTTTTTAAAAATTTATTATTTTTATTTTTATGTATGAGTGTACTGTCTGCATGTAAGTGCACCTGTGTCATGCAGTGCCCCCAGAGAGGTCAGAAGATGGCATTGGATCCCCTGGAACTGAATTTAGGAATGGTTGTTAGCTTCTATGTGGGTGCTGAGATTTGAACCCAGTTCTTCTGTAAGAACAGCCAGTGCTCTTAACTGCTGAGCCAACTCTCCAGCCCCCCATTATTTTTCTATTACTCATCTACACCCAGTGTGCCTTCACCTATGCCCTAAGAAAAATGTAAAACCCTTTATTGAACTTCTAGAGATAAAAATTACAGTGTGGGAAGAAAAAAAAGAAAGAAA
>NW_008331496.1:11963-13380 GCF_000622305.1 Nannospalax galili
CTACTATGACCATGTTGTTTTTATTTCACAGATGTAGGCTTGGTTCATTGGCTCAACATATGTAAATTAATAAATTAATTCACTATATAGATGACCTCAAGGACAGATTTCGTATGATTGTCTCAATAACTGCAGGAATTTTGTTTGCCCAGATGTAAGTGATTTGGATTGTATTGGTCAAATTCATATTATGGTTTATTCTCAGCTACTCCCAAAAGTTTTGGCTTTAACTAAATCAGAACAATTATTATTTCTTATCCAATCTCACAAACCCTCCATGATGATTGTCAAAATCAAAAATTCTATTGCATAAATCCATCCTGGATTCAACTGATGTCTCTGGATAAATCTTATAGTTTTAGTCAACCAGATCCTGACAAAGGGCATTATGGACACAGGAGCTGATGCTTCCTGACCCTCTAATTGGTATGCTCAGTCTCCAGTTTTAGACATTTGAGGGGTTAATGGCAAAGTAACCCACTAAAAACTGCCAAAACTTTGGGTGTAATTTTCTAAAATTGAACTGCCATTTTTCAACCCTGTATTTTACCCTTACCTTTGTTTCCTTTGGGATTGTGACATCTCTATACCTGAATATCCTTTTTCTTGTGGGTCACTGAAAAATACCTACACAAATTTTCTTGAATATAATGTCCCCCGTTTGGGTAGATCGGTGGTCAGCATCAGCATTTACATCAGCTAATCCAAGAACAGTTTCAGTCCAAACATATGGAACAATACTTTGGCACCTAGAATATTCCTATCTTCTGTATTCCTCAAATCTTGTGACTAGAGGCTTTTGCATTGTCTCTGTGCTGTTAATGAGCATCTTCATCCTTTTGGAGTGCTTCAACCTGGAGTCCCCTTTCTTGCAATGGTCCTGCAGAACTACCATGTTATTGTTTATGATTTAAAAGAATTTTTTACTCTCCCTTTACACCCTGACCATAAAAAAAAGATTTGATTTTTCAGTGCCTACTCTCAACAAGTGAGTGCCCATATCTCATTTTCAATGGAAAGTTCTCTATCAAGGTATGGTCAATAGTCTTATCATCTGCCAATGGTACATAAATAAGGCAATATACTCTATTAGACAAAAATTTCCCAATACTTACACATTTTATTATATGGATGATATAAGCGTCCTCTACTAAAGATGTAAATTTTTTTTAAGATTTAAAAGCTTCAGGACTGGAGAGATGGCTCAGCGGTTAAGAACACTGGTTGTTCTTGCAGAAGACCCGGGTTCGAATCCCAGTACCCACATGGAAGCTAACAACTGTCTGTAACTCCAGTCCCAGGGGATCTGACAGCCTCTTCTGACCTCCACAGGCATTGCAAGACACGGGTGCACTCACCTACACGCAGGCAATACATGCATACACATAAATAAAAATAATAAATAAAATTAAAAAAA
>NW_008331496.1:13538-16828 GCF_000622305.1 Nannospalax galili
ACGCAATCAATGAATGCTGAGGGAAGGAAAATCATTTTGCTCCAGAGATTAACTCCTTAATACGTTATTCAATTCCAAATGATCACTCTTAAACACATGTACAAATAAGCACCATTAAATTGATTCACTGAAATACATAACACACCCAAACAAAAAAGTATAACCCAAAATTAACAAAGAATTACTCTTATTCCGTGGGGCCAAATTAGAACCATCCAACTTACCAGAGAGGATCCTGATATTATTTAGTTTTCCATAACTCAGGACAATTTCAGCTTTCATTATAGACCTCAAAAGAATGACAAATAATTTTTGCTGGACTTTTGGGAACAAATTTCCTTTCAAGTCCTTCCTTTAAAGAGTCGCTGTAGAATCCCAGCACTCCCTATACAAGTCTATGCGCTCATAAGAACAGAGTCTGTTTCTAATAGAATAAAATCTTCTTCAGATGGAGCCAACAAATCAGCCAAGGAGCCATATACAGAGCAATGATGCAAGAATATGGCACCCATGGAACAGCCACCATCCAACAGACAGAACCTTTGGCTGCCCTATCTCCTTTCAAACAATTAGCCAATTGTTTGACCTTTTAAGTTACTGACTCTCAACTATATGGCTCAAGCTATCCCATTCCTACTTCAAGCTACCTTGGCTCATGTCTCTGACTCTTTCTTGTCTGTATTTACTTCTATTCAAGCCTCCTTTATAGATGAACTTATTCTGTTATTATTCAACACATTCAATCCCACACAGAATTGCCTGGCCCCCTCACAGAAGGAAATTGTCATGCCGATTGCCTGGTCACGTCTCCTTTTCACCAGGCTACTTCCCGTCCTTTCTTTCATCAAGGAGTGAAAGCTTTACAAGAACAGTTTCAGCTATCACTGATGCAAGCTCAACAAATTATCCAGTCCTAACATAACTGCCAATTGTGGGGCCCCACGAACTTGAGGAGAATTCTCCTGAGAATTAGTCTTCATCCTAACGATTTTTGGCAAATGGATGTAATTCACATAAATTCCTTTCGTCATTTAAATTTTCTTCACATTTGCATTGATACTTTTTTAGGCTTTATCTTTCTTACTGCTCAAGCACATGAATCTGCTCAAGCTATTTGTAGACACATATTGACTACTTTCTGTGTAAAGGGGGTCCCAAAACAAAACAAAAAATGGTCTCGCTTATGAGACCTTTCCTTCTTTTTGCCAACTTTGGAAAGTTCATATCTCTCATAATTGAATGAGCTCATTTATTACTCAAAAGTCAAATACATATACAAAAAAGGGGGGAATAAGGAGTTAACTTCTCAGGAACAACTTGCTAAACAACTTATACTTTACACTTTTTAAGTTGTTCCTCTCAATCCCCCCACATCCAACACCTGTGAGAAATCATCAGAAACAAGAATTTTTACCAAATCCATGGTTTTCTATAAAGTCCTGCAAGGACCCAGCTATTGGGTGCATCCTGTTCTTTTCATTAGTTGTGGCTGTGGATCTACATCTGTACTTTCTCCTTTCTCCTCTCTCTGGATCCCAGTTTGACTGATAAAGTCATATCCCAAACTGGTACCATAAGACAACAACTTCACAACAGAACAGACCTTCTGAATTTCAACCCCATATAGAGAAGTAAACTAAAACTCACGTTATGATTGCACTTCTCATCCCTAGAAGCTGTCACTTCTAGTACTTACCCCATTTACCAAACTTCCTTTCACTATACTGTGTTTCTGTCCCCTGGATCTATGTGGCTTACATCCTACCTCTAACTTGACAGATGTCACAGATTTAAAAATCATTTACATATTAATTTTTATAGAACAAGTCCATACTTGGGTTCCTGCTAATCTGACTCACCCATGACATGGGTGATCTGCTTTAGAACAAATATGCCCTTGGAACATATATGTACGAAAAGATTCATTGGTTACCCACATTGCTGATAGGGAATCGGATGCAGACCACTCTGGCTTCTTCTATGCTGAACAGGGACACAGGGTGAGGCAATTGGAGTACCCCTTCAGTGGATCTATCTAAAAGACTCCCAAATCGCATAATTCTTATCTCTAAGGGAGAAAGAAAGTCCTTGAATCATGACTAGGAGATGTGAAGGAGAAGTAAAGGCAAGAGTAATTAGCATTACAAGTTCCAGACAGGGAACTAGGAAAAAAAGTCAGAACAGGGCAATTTTCAAATGTTCATATGAGAGTCCATTGGAATTTCTTGACCCTTTAGAGGATGGCATGATAAGAATAGGAGGTAAGAATTGGCTAGGCAGTTAGGGTAAAAAGACCCCAAAGACAAATAGCCAGTTTCTTGGCTAAAAGTCAAAATGTCCTCGGAACTGTTAGCAACACACTCTGTTCCAAAGGCCAAAAATGTCAAAAGTATTTGGGAGCTTGTATCTAATCTTTCTACCTTCTGAGGAACCCAATGGAGGCTCTCATCAAGAAATCCCAATGGACTCTGATATGAACATTTGAAATTTGCCCTTTTCTGATGTTTTTTTCGGGTTCCCTGTCTAGAACTTGTAATGCTAACTACATTTGCCTTTACTTCTCCTTCACATCTCCTATTCGCCAGTCAAGGACATTCTTTTCTCCCTACAGATAAGACTTATGCAATTTGGGAGTCTTTTGGATAGACCCACTGAAGGGGTACTCCAACTGCCTCACCCTGCATCCCTGTTCCCCATGGAAGAAGCCAGAGCAGTCTGCCTCCCGATTCCCTATTGGCAATTTGGGTAACCTCTTCAGAGGATGGTGTGATAAGAATAGGAGGTAGAAATTGGTTAGGCACTTAGGGTAAAATAATTCCAAAGAAAAGTAGCCAGTTTCTTGGCTAAGAGTCAAAATGTCCTTGGGCCTCTGAGCAACATACTCTGTTCCAAAGGCCAAAGTTGTCGAAAGTATTTGGGAGCTCTTCTGTAAGCCTTAAAAGATTTTAGGATTACCTCTTCAGAGGGGGGAATGTAGAGTAACCAAAAGCCCCATTAAAAATAAATAAATGAAAGAAGAAAAAAAAGAAAAAGAAAAAAGTGATGGGGAGATATGGAAGGTGTTGGAAGGGAGGGAGTGGGCATGGATTTGATCAGAATACCTTATATACATGTATGAAATTCTCAACAAAGTATTTGTAAAAGTTAAACAAAAAGATTCATTGGAATGATTATCGCAGCTATTATAGATAAGTACTATAGTTATTGCTACAACTGCTGACATGGTAGCCATAGCCTTGGCTCAATCCATCCAAACTGCAACAACTGTTAATCCTTATCTTCAGAATGCC
>NW_008331497.1:0-390 GCF_000622305.1 Nannospalax galili
ACCCTAAAATCTTTGAAGGATTAGGTACAAGCTGCCAAATACTTTTGACATTTTTGGCCTTGGAACAGATTATGTTGCTAAAAGGCCCAAGGACATTTTGACTTTTAACCAAGAAACTGGCTACATTTCTTTGGGGTCTTTTTACCCTACTGCCTAGTGAATTCCTACCTCCTATTCTTGTCACACCATCCTCTGAAGGGGTTACCCAAATTGCCAATAGGGAATAGGGACGCTGACCACTCTGGCTTCTTCCATGCTGAACAGGGATGCAGGGTGAGGCAATTGGAATACCCCTTCAGTGAGTCTATTTAAAAGATTCCAAATTGCATAACTTTTGTTTCTAAGGGGAGAAGAAAGTCCATGAATCATGAATGGGAGATGTGAAGGAGA
>NW_008331498.1:0-237 GCF_000622305.1 Nannospalax galili
GGAGTGCTGTCCACCCCCTCTCCCACAACGGTCCCTGAGCCCCGGGTGGGTCTCTGCAGCCCCATGCTCAGATTTCTTAACGTGGGTTCGGGGCATCTAACTCAGGTCCTTATGCTCACATGGCAAGCTGAGCTCTCTTCCAGCATACCAGCTAAGTTGTCTTCGCAGCTCCAAGATAATTTTGAAATCCAAGACCATTCAGATGGATGGACACATCTCTCCATTTCACATGAAGCA
>NW_008331499.1:0-540 GCF_000622305.1 Nannospalax galili
GTTTTTATTTTGAATAAGTAGGGGAAATGCAATTGCTCTTCTCACAGAATCATGACACTAAGACTTTGCCATCTGATGTGGCATAAACATTTGCCCCAGAAGAGTGGTGTGTCTTTTCAGCAAATTTGGGCAGATTTCTGAAGATAGCCCAGTTCAGTTTATCTGTTTACACTGGATGAGCTGTGATTAAGTAGTATGCATTTTCCAAGTAAGATTTACAGATAATTTTAAAGATGGTTCTTTGACTATTTTTGTATGTTTGTATATATTTTTTTCTCCATTGCAGTAAAGTTTCACTAGAAAATCTTCAAAACAAAACTTGATTGTGTCCTAGAGAAAATCTGCAGGCATCACAAGATTACCGAATGCAGTTTTTCATGTTTGAACTAGATGTTGATTTTACTTGAGACATAACATGAGCCATTCCTTGTCTTAACATCCTCTATGTCTTAACACTCCTATATCTTAACACTCAACTGATATGTGATATGTGTTATCTCCTCGGGAGGAAAGGGACCATTGACACTATTTTGAGTGCAC
>NW_008331500.1:0-1062 GCF_000622305.1 Nannospalax galili
AGAAATCAGTGGAATGTAAAGAAGTCACATAATTAGTTGCAGCTCAGTGTTGGCCACATTTGCATGTAGTCTGCAATTGATGTAGCTCAGTTTCTGTGATCAGCTGTGACTTAGCCCTTTGTTTCAAAATGATACGCCTAAGGTAGGCTTTCTTTGTATACATATGGCTATATCCCTGTATGTATACAAGTGTACCCATGCATGCAATGCCCACAGAGGCCAGAAAAAGGCATCGGAACCCCTAGAACTGGGGTTACAGCTGGTTTCTAGCCACTATGTGGGTGCTGGGAAATGAACCCAGGTCTTCTGCAAGAGCAGCCAGTGCTGTTAACTGCTGAGCCATCTCTCCAGCCCCGTGTATTAGGTGTTTATGTTAAGCTGTAGTTTGTTGGATGAGCCATCAGGTAGTTTCAGGCCAAATGTAATTTAACAAGCTACTTTTATCCTACTTTATCCTGCAGTCATCAATGGTGTGGTAATCATTTGTCTTATTTTTATTAACTCTATCAGAAACTAGTATCTACCATCAAAATGCTTTTTCCTGATTTTGGAAAGACAGTTAAACCACTCGGCCTCCTTTGCTATGGTGAGTCTGGGTGAAACGGAGCCCTTCTAAGACTGAAAAAGTACATTTGTTTGGTTTTGTTTTCTTATCCAAGACTTTTAAAGAAAAGCATGACTCCTCTGTATTTTCCTTCTTTCTTTTTCCTTCTGATCATTGTACAGACATGAAGACACAACCACAAGATGGGGGACCCTCAGGTCCCAGAACCACAGGCTGGAACATCAGCCACACCAGGTTTATCCAGTTGGGACTATCATGGAGCCCAAATACATGAGAGTTAGTCATGAGACAAGATGCATGTCTGGATGGTTTTGCTATTACAACCAGCCTGACTGGTACCATAACCAATCATAGTGTTGTTTACATGTCTGCTCTTTACAAACGTACCAATGAATTCAAATCAGGAGATAAACGCAAGTACAAAAGATCTGCTTATTAACCTCAGGAAACAAATGTTTCCTGCATTTGACTGGTTTCCTCTGCTGATGAACACATCT
>NW_008331501.1:0-262 GCF_000622305.1 Nannospalax galili
ATATATATATATATATATCTAGTCAAGGTTTATCTGAGAACATTTGGTTTTTTATCAAAGCTTATCTACATAGCACATGGTAATTAAAAGTACCAGACTGGTGGAACTAACCTTATTGGATGTTTAACAGCCATACTTTGAGGCCTATACTAATCTGGTCAGAGGGACTTAAAAGACAGTTTTTGCCCCTTGCCCTCCAAGATTGAGTAAGTTACTATGGAACATCTCTCAAAATGTCCTGTAACTGTGGTGAGTCACCTGT
>NW_008331502.1:0-763 GCF_000622305.1 Nannospalax galili
AACCCTCATCGAAAATTAAGCCTAACCCTAAACATAACCTAATCCTAAATAAAATCCCTACCCTAACCCTAATCTACACTAAATCCTAACCCTAGTTATATCAGTAACCCTACCATGAAGCAAAACCTACAATTAACACTAATTCTAACCCTAATATTAACTTTGACTTATCGCTAATTCTAACACTAGCCTTAGCAATGAACCTAACCTACCCCTAGCCCTAGCCCCAGCCCTAGCACTAGCCCTAACCCTAAACCTAAACCTAGTGTTAAATCAAACAATAGACATAACCCTAAATCTTACCCCTAACTCTAATTCTAACCCTAAATTTAAGCCTATACCTAAGACTAATAAGAATAAGCCAAACCCTACATGTAACTCCATTCCTAAACTTAACCTTAACCTTAACCATAAAACTAACACTAACCCTTCGTGTAACTCTAACTGTAAATCTACCCCTAGCCCTTAACCTAATACTAACCCTAAATATATAACTTAGACCCAAATCTACCCATAACCAAACTCCCAAACCTTACCCTAAACCTGATCCTACCCCTTAACCTAAACAGTGTGAACATGAACAAAGCATTAACGCTAACACTAAACCTTGCCCTCACCATAAGCCAAACCTTAAAACTAAGCACAAACGTACACGTAACCATAGATCTAAACTTGTCCTTAGCCTAAACCCTAATCCCAACATTCACTATATTACCTAGACACAAAAATAACCCTAAACTATTTCAGAAACTTAGCCTTAAAT
>NW_008331503.1:0-557 GCF_000622305.1 Nannospalax galili
GACATGCAGAGGTTCATATGACCTCCCACCTCTGACGTGCACATGGTCGTGTGGCCTGGCCTCTTAGTCGTGCACATGGTCATGTCACCTGCCCTTTTTGATGTGCACAGGGTCCTGTCACCTGCCCTCTCTGCTGTAAAGAAAGTCGTGTCACCTGCCCTCTCTGACGTGCACATGGTTTTGTCTCCTGCCCTCTCTGACGTGCACATGGTCGTGTCAACTGCCTTCTCTGACATGCACATGATCGTGTCACCTGCTCTCTTAGTCATGCTCATGGTCATGTCACCTACCCTCTTTGATGTGCTCATGGTCGTGTCACCTGCGCTCTCTATC
This sequence comes from Nannospalax galili, assembly GCF_000622305.1. NCBI lineage: Eukaryota > Metazoa > Chordata > Mammalia > Rodentia > Spalacidae > Nannospalax > Nannospalax galili. Next base: position 334 of record NW_008331503.1, read on the forward strand.
ATAAAGATGGTCGTGTCACCTGCCCCCTCTGACATGCAGATGGGCGTGTCACCTGTGCCCTCTGACGTGCAGATGGTCGTCTCAACTGCCCTCCCTGACGTGCATATGGTCGTGTCACCTGCCCTCTTAGTCATGCACATGGACGTGTTTCCTACCCACTTTGACGGGCACAAGGTCGTGTCAGCTGCCCCCTCTGACATGCACATGGTTGTGTCACCTGCCCA
>NW_008331504.1:0-24363 GCF_000622305.1 Nannospalax galili
GGATCTCCACCTTCATTCTGTCTGTGGGATCTCCACCTTCATTCTGTCTGTCTGAGCAGTGCCTTACCTCCACCTCCCTTCATCCCTCCTACTGTCCACTGTTCTGAACCTAGATTGCTCCCTAAGTCAACGCACCCTTTACCTTCCAGGTCTTGCCTGGGAAATGGAGGCCTGCAGGTCAGTCCATGCAAGCCTGTGCTTCCAACCACATCGCGGAGGTTACTCTCTTCAAAATGTCACATCTGACTTTGGGATATAGACTCATGGTTTCTTTTGCTTTTCATCTCTGTGTCCCAAAAACCTATTAAAGATTTTTAAATTTTTATTCTATTTTTTAGGTCATTTATTTACTTATTTTTGCCACAAGCCTTTCTCTCATAGTCCCTGACCTTTACTTTAGAAGCAGAGGTGCCGTAGAAGGAATTCCACTGCTGTAATCAGAAAACTTGGGAATTGCCAAAGCCAGACAAGAATCTTGACTCAGCTTTTACAACACTTTGAAAATTTGCTGCATGTGGACAATGCATGTCCATCACATCCTCCCCCTACTCCCTCACCCCAACTCATTGCCTGGGTTCTGGATCTTAAAGGTAGAACCTGTGGTTTCCACAGGGATGTGAGCTCTCTGATGGAGAGTCCCTTATGGGAACCGAGAGTCCCATTTTAGATACTGGGATTTACTAGGTATTTTAGAAGTACTCAAATAGGTCAACTTGGCATGTTTGTAGAAGTTGTCGTACTGAGAACTTGTTTGTTAACTAATACATAACAGCGGATGGGAATATCTGTTTCTTCATAACTTCCCGTTAGCAGGGAGCAAAGTCAACACTTTCCAGAACATACCCCATCTCCCCAAATAGCAGAGAAACTAGTGGATCCTACTAAATTAGCCTGGTTAAGCTTGTTGAGCCCAAAGAGGCCCCCACCTCTGCAGAGTCCATCTTTCTAATAAGCGAAGCTTCCGAGAGAGGATTCAGGGCCTTGAGGGTCACCTCTTGGGGTAGTTTTATGGTGAAGGTTTGTAAGGTCCTGTTCAGCTCCAATAGACAGGATTTCCAACCTCGGGGAATCATTCAACCAAGGATGGGGACAGGGCGTCGGCAGAACAAGACCCAGCAAAACTCTGAGACCAGTCTTTGGTTTCCTTTGCTCCAAGGGTCCTACGTGGTCACGCGGCCTCCGTCCGCCCCGCGTGGGCGTCTTCGGACTGTGAAGCTGAGCTCGCGCTCCGCAGAGACTCCGGCCCCAGGCGCGGGTCGGTCCTGTGTGGGCGACTTGCAGAGACTCATTTCCGAATCCCAAGTTCTCGACTTCTCGCAGACATCACTAGGAGGGCGGAGTGAGCGCGGGAGCCGGTCACTCAGTTCAGACCCCGAGGACAAGAAAGCCAGGGCTCCCCTGCGGGTGACAAGACGCCGCGCAGCGTGTCCGGGAAGCTTCGGGAACCGCCGCACCCGCCGCGTGGGTCAGAGCCGCGTGGGAGGCGGGTTCTCGCTGGACTGAGACCCAGAGCCGGAGCGGACGGCCGGGGACGCGGCCCTGCGGGGGGAAGAGGGGTCTGCGGGCAGCGGCGGACACGGCGGGACGGAGCCCCGCGTCCGCGACCCACGCAGCGGGTCCTCGGGTCGGACGTGGGTCTGGAGCCGCGGGGACGGATCCCGGGTCTCCCGGGAGCAGGTGATGCTCTGGCCGCTGGAGGAGACCCGGGATCCGGAACCGCCACCCACCGCGTCGTCCTCAGGTTCTGGGGGACAGAGTTCAGGGGAGACCGCGGGGGAGGCGGGAGGGCGGGTCAGTCCCCGGCCCTGAGCGCCCTGGGCGGCTGCACCCAGAGTCCCGGGTCACACGAGCCCTGCGACAGGAGTCACGGAAACGGGGACATTTGCTGCCCTCGTACAGAAAGTTCTTCCTACTGAGAGTTCGGACCTAGAACAAAGCCAGGGTCGTTACTTTCTACAACTTCAACATAAAGTTAAAAGTGGAAAATTTCCTTCGGTGGTTGGATAGTGTATCTTAGTATCTGGGGAGGAAGAAGGACGAACAACAACCGTGTGGCCGGTTAGCTCAGTTGGCTAGAGCGTGGTGCTAATAACGCCAAGGTCGCGGGTTCGATCCCCGTACGGGCCATGTGATATTCTCATTTTAAATGTACAGAGTCTGCAATTAAACAAACCAAACAAAAACAAAAAAACCCAAAACCAAACAGAAAACAAAAACAAACAAACAAACAAGCCTGCAAGAGAAGAGAAGCTCGAATTTACATCTATTCTAGAACTGACATACCGCCATCTAAGGCGTACACCCTAAAGGTCATCATCTCCTTTGACAGACCCTTTAACTGCAGTCTGTGTCTGTGGTTTAGTGTCCTGGGAAAAGCAGATGGAACCCAGAACCCAGGAGGAAACCAGCCTGGAAGCAGAGTGAAAAAGAGCAGTTTCCACCATTGCACATCCCGTGTCCATCGCCCAGCCACAGTCTCCCCAGATGGGTTTCCACCTCTGCACCCACTTGCTTCCTGCAGAGAAGAGTGCACAGCATCCTGTGTTCAGTCTCGTGTTTTCGTACTATATTCAAAGACTCCTAAGGTGGAAATCCGAGATGCAGTGGTTAATCCACAGACAGACAGACAACTTCACGCAGCCTTTCTGCTCTGGCAAACATTCATCTTCTGGGAGCTGAAACCTGGTGGTCACTGTCCAGGACTTCCGGGCTGAGGAGGGTCCACTCAAGACGGTCCAGTGGCCTCGGTAGGGCTGTCCCGGGAGGGTTCTTTAGAAATGCGGGAAAACAGGAGTGGAGGGTGGGCTGTTTGTAGTGAGAGCCGCTGCCCAAGGCAGGCGGGCGAGTAGCGCTTTCCACATTCTGAGAGTAAAGAGGAAAACAAAGAACAGCAAAAAAGAACACCTAGTGCCCAGCCGGGACCTCTCGTGTGTGAGGGGAGCCAGCGTGATAAGCACTACACGACCGGAACACCCCCTAGGGACCTTCTAGTTGATTTCTATCCAAGACAGACAATTGTGCTTTTGCAAAAATGCCGCACAGATGTTCACAGACACTGACTGAGAGAACAGCAAACAGCAAAACCAAACCCCAGACAAAACCCAGGGAAAGAACTGAGATGCGCACCAGGTGGCGCTGCAGGCAGAGCACCGGGAGGAAGAGGCGCAGATGCAGAATTCCCGCCTAAGTCGCGCAGCGATGCAGGAGAATCGCAGGTGGAAAACACACCAGAGGAGGACGGGGACACGGACGCCCGAGACCCCTTGAAAGAGCCTTGTAGAAGCCGCAGAGCTTTTGAGAGAATCGGGGCAGGTGCTTAACTTGTTACAGGACGTTTTAGAAATGGGAACCCCAGAGTAGTGGGAAGGGGAGCCACGCCGCGAGATGCCGAAGGTGGAGCTTGGTCCCCGCGGGGCTCCAGAGCAGAGCAGGGGAGGAGATGGAGCAGGAGGAGATTCCAGAGAGGCGGCGAGGTCCTCCCTGTAAGGACGCAGCGCGGAGGTTTGAGGGGAAATCCACCTGTTGGCGAAGGGATTATCTTTCGGGGGTATGGAAGAATCAGTCAAGACGTTAACACGCACGTGTGAAATGAACCGACAGTGGGTGCGTGAGCTCGAGCCGAGCAAAAGGCAGGAGACGGCAGTCAAGGGAGAGGTGACGTGAGCAAGCACCAGCAGTAGCCACTTCCGGCGGACTGCATCCCAACGGAACCTTTGGGTCAAAGTGGGACTGCATCCCAACGGGACCTTTGGGTCATTAAATAAATACCCCCACGTCCGAGGGTAAAGATAGGAGCTGGAGGATGTGGGCGTCGATCCCACTACCTCTCGCATGCTAAGCGAGCGCTCTACCACTTGAGCTAATCCCCCCTCTTGGCATAGAGGGGGTCCTTTATTCAATGTGCAGTCGGTACTGGTCCACACCGTTATCTGCTGCGTCCAGGGTCCAGGGCGCACTGACTGTCAAGACCCAAAAGGCAGAGTTCAGACTCTTTTCACCTCTTTCTCTTCAAAACCGCTCAGGGCAGATCTCAAAGGGATTTCTCTGTAAGAAGGGAAGGGAGCCGAGGAAGTGGGCGCTGGCAAACTTCAGTGTTGCCAAATTCCATGCGGCAGGTGAATGGGCAGGCTGCCCTCGCCCTAACATAGGCGGGTTTGTATTTGTTGTCACTGATCAGGCTAAGAAGTGGGTGGGGAATGACTCTGGGAATTTGAACACCCAAAAGTAGACCAGACAAGCACTACTGTTTCCGCCTAGTTTCAAACTAGGGACCTCTCACATGTCAGGCGAGCTTGATGGCCACTACTGGGGAAACACCCATGAGGAGGGCTTTTCTTTATTTTTAGGTGTACATTCAAATCTTGCTTGCCAAGTGTCCACAGTTCACATAAACACCGTGGAGCTGCTAAAAGGGAGTAACTGCGCCCCCCCTCCAGTGTGATTCTCAGATTCCATGCTTTAAGTAAAGTCCTGGGAATTCCTTTCTGTGTTGGGTTCACCTCACTCAACAGCTCAGCTTCATCCAAGTTGTAACAAGGACCAGGGACTCTAAGCTGCAAATACAATCCGTGTGCAGCTGCTGTTTTCCTGAGCCGTCTCTTGAGGGGCAGGAGCTCAACTCTATCCCGTTTACTGGAAGTAATTCTGTGACTGTGAAGGAGCGAGAGTCACTTTCGTGCTTTGGGACTCTTATTGTTTCCATGTGAATTTTAAGATTTTTGTTCATTTCTTTAAGAAACACGTTGGGATTTAGTGATGGCACTGAATTTATAGAGTTTGGTTAATATGGACATTTCAGTGCTATTAATCTTTTTTTTCTGAAGATTTTTAAATTAGGTTTGGGGCTGGAGAGATGGCTCAGAGGTTAGGAACATTGGCTGGTCCTCTTCAGTGGACCCAAGTTTGAGTCCAAGCTCCCACATGCAGGCTAACATGTTCCGGGGGATCTGACACGGGTACACTTCTACACATGGGGGAAACTCACTCATACAGATAATATTAAAATGAGTAAAATAAATTTAAATTTTCAAATTAAGTTTCTTTGTGTGTGATTGTGTCATGTGAATGTAGTTGCTCATGGAGGCCAGAAGAAGGGATCAGATCCCCTGGAGCTGGAGTTGTTGGATACCATGTGGGTGCCAGGTCCCCTTGGAGAGCAGTCAGCACCCTTGATCACTGAGCCATCTCTCTGCCCCCAAATGAAAACTTTTTCTTGCTGTCCTGGTGTGTCTATCCATACAAGCAGGTCTTCGTGACTTCTCTGGTGGCTGAAGTAGGACAGTCTCAAGTTTGAGGCAAGCCTGGGCTACGTGGGAATTTCTGGGTCAGATCAGGGTACACACTGGGACATGATTTTTAAAAGTCAGAAAGAGGCTTGGCATGGTGGCACAATCTTTAACCCCAGTATTCAGGAGGCAGAGGCAGGCAGATCTCTGTGAAATCAAGACCAGTCTGGTGTACATAGTGAGTTCCAGGTCAGTTGGGGTTACAGGAAGACTCTGCCTGAAACAAACAAACAAAAAAGCAAACAGAAACAAACAAAAGAAAGACAGGAAGAAAAACATCATAAAACAAAAATGGGCCCAGTGCTCCCCTAAGCTTTTAAATTGAATGAATAGTCTCATCTGTTGGTCGATTGTGAAATGGTAGGGCATTCCTTCCTGAATGTTCTATTATGGAGTGCATGTGTACGTGTGTGCATGTGTGTGGTATGTGTGAGTGTGTGTGTGCAGGCATGTATGTGTGTGTGCATGTGTATGTGCTGTGTGTATGCTGGCAGAAGAAAATTAATCTAGTCAATGGAGACATCCAGAAATGCTTCCACGATTCCTTTCATAAGCAGAAGGTTTGAGGATGCAACCAGAGGTTAGTTCACATATCAGGAGAACCAAATGTTTCTCCTTGTGAAAGTGAGTGAAGGTGAGTGAGGCTGGGAGGCTGAGGAAGGAGCAGAGGACTGTGCATGGCCATGTGCCTTTCCGTTTTTGCTCAACATGAAGATCTTGGAGAAGAAGAGGAAAGTCATCTTTACTAAGCCATCTGAGGGTCATCAGGCTGTAGAGACAAAGCAGAAAGTAGCTACAGTAAGAACACTGGGCTGAAGCAGGATGTGGGCTTCAAGATGGGCAGGAGAGGAAGGGACTGCAGGACTATCAACGTCCAGGGAATGTTCAGAGGTCCTGCTGTTCAGATGGTCTGTTGTCAACAGGTGAGGCAGTGACGGCCCATGAGACATCCCAAGATGCAGCGAGGTGTAATTGTAACAGGAGGTCTGGTGCTGAGCCCTGAAAGCAGAAGAGAGCGTTAACGCAGACGAACAGATGCTTTGACCCTCCTCAGGCCACACACATGCTGTTAGACCTTAGTGTCACTGAGGTCATGGGAGTAAGCAAAGGCCTTTGGACTGGATGTGAGACCTGTTCCACAGTAGTGAATTTGTGCCTGCTACTGTCAACCTGGCCAAAAGCTCATGGCTGGGAAGTCACAGGCCCTAGAGGGGAACCTATTACTCTTGTCTTGTTAAATGGATATGCTTTCAAACTGCCTTCTAAATACTGATGTTTATATCCATAGATTAGTGCTGCTTTCAGTCCTAACTAGAGAGTTTGGAGTGGGCAGTGGTTAAGGCACAGACTCATAGCTGTTGGTCAAAGTGCTCAGAAAAAGTGACTGTTGAGTGCTCAGCCTTAAATGAGACATCTATATCAACAAAACCTCTCCTGCTCAGGAAACATATTGGAAGAGGAGACAGAAAGAATGTAAGAACTAGAGGACAGAGAAGGGAGCTATGAAATGTCTTCTGGACACGACATGGCCATTGCACTCATGAAATCACTGCATCAATGGATACCTGCAAAAGGGCCAGGCAAGACCAGTCAGCATTCCAACAAGCAGCCAGGGCAGTGTTGATGCTGGGTAATTGCTCTCCAGAGCCCAACCTGGAGTCTCTTGGTCCAGAGTCAGGCACACTGTCCACTCGCCCCAGCTCTCCTCAGGTCGTTATCTCTCAAGACATCATCAGCTGTCAAACTGGTGTTTCTGAGGATCCTGGGCTTTCATATGATCAAGTTCTCCATGGCTGACATCCACCGGCCTCCCTGCCATTTATCTACCCTCAAGCTTCCCAGCTGAGAGAGTGGAGAGGGAAGAAGCCCAGACATGGTGTGCTGTCCTATACTATCCCCAGCCAGACGTTCATATGGAAGAGCAGTGGCCACTGTGGACCTGGGTGGCATTCTGATTCTTGAATAAGCTTTTAGTTCCTCTGTGTGGCTGTGCTGCTGCCTGATACAGAATTTAGTTTCTGATTTTAGGATTACCCCCATTTTTAATTTAAATCGCTGTTATATCTTTGGGGGCAGAGTTGGAGCTGGGCGTGTCAGTTAGTGACGATGCTGACAGTCATCGGGGTCAGCTCCAGCTGGTAGAGAAGCAGTTCTCCCAGGTGAAGGCAGTGCCTAGTACGCCAATGGAAGAGGAAAGCTTGCTGGCCCTTGGCACAGACAGAAAGGTTTCCCACCACCCGTGCCACTGGTGTGAACTTTTCATGAGGCCAGTGGTCAGAAGCAGTTAGGACAGAGCTTATAACATGATTTGTGAATTAACTGCCTCAAAGACCCCTCCTTGGAAGGCTTTCAGCAATAGCTCAACAGTATTAAAAACAGGCAAATGGCTTAGACTAAGTGGACTTAATATCACACGTGACAAGCCTGGAGAGCTATCAAAGCCATACAAGTGGGTATGTTCTTTGATTGAAAGAGCTGAGACAGAGAAATACATGTGAGAGGGCAGGATGTCCTGAAGGAGATGAATTCCAGGGGTCAGGTCCCGAAGTCTTGCAAGTAGCCACGGTACAACCAAGCTTCCTTTGAGTTTGTGAGCTGCTGACCACCATAGACTTTATAACCAGAACATAGGCTTCCCAGGTGGAGAGAGGGTGTTGGTAGTGCTAGAAAATCAATGCCAGGGCCCAGGGGTGCCAGAATGGTGTCTGGAAATTGGCTAGTTCCTCCAAGGGGTGGGGCCTGAGGTGGAGTGTGGAGGACTGGGGCTGCTGGGAGCCATGTTGGGAAGGAAAAGCAGGGAATGTACAGCCAAGCAGCAGCTCAAGGACAGAATGGCCTGACTCTTATGGGGTGAGATCGCTGGCCCTAGAGTGAATGCTAGCGGTGACTATGGGCGTGGTGCGGTCTGATACAGCAGGCTCTGAGCTGAGGCGTGGGGCTAGGCATTGGGCACTCATTCCTTTGTAAGTTAATAAATGCACATTAAGATATGTTATATGGTTTGCTTGATAGCGCAGGAGACCCAGAGGGAATTCAGGTGACAAATGGGAATGAGTAAGTCTAGGTAGTATTCAAGGTGAGAAGGAAGCTTTTCATTCCAAGTCTTTAAGAGCCAGACCACATTCACCTGATTCCCAACTCTCTCTTATGAAAACAGAAGTTCTTGGCTCTTAATCAATATTTGAACAATGATTAGTAACGGGCCAACTCTATTTAATCGTACACAGTGGTTAACAGTGGTGAGCATGTGGCTGTCTTAACTACATGCCCTTGTACTGAAGTTAGCTTTGTCACCTTAGCGGTCACCTTAGCCATCACTATCCAGTTTGCTCTCCATGTTTGTGAGTGGCTTCACTCTGATCACCGATAGTCTCCTGGGTTTCACTTGTCTTGGTTGTTGGGAAATACCTCAGAAGACAAGGGTAAGTGCTGGAGAAGCAGAGGAAAGAACAGTGATACTGTGAGAAGGAGTGTTGACACTCACTGATGGTTCATGCCACCTGTCAGCTCGACATACTAGAGTCACCTGGGAAGCGAGTCCTGGTGAGGGACTGTCCAGACAAGCATGGCCTGTGGGCATGTCTGTGAATGATTACCTTGATTACATGAACTGAGGTGGCAAGACCTACCCACTGTGGGTGTCACCATTTCCCAGGCAGGGGATCTGGAGCTGCAGAAAGTGAGCTGAGCAGAGGGCATGTGTGCAGTCAGGCGTTGCCTCTGCTCTTGCCTGTGGATGTGATATGACCAGCTGTCCCAAGCTCCTGCCACCTTGACTCCCCACAGTTCTGAGCTGTGACTTGGAATTGTGAGTAAAATAAACACATCCACTCTCAGGTCACTTTTGCCAGGGTATTTTATCACAGCAATGAGAACTGAAACTAGGACACTTACTAGGGATTTAAAACAAGTTCAGTGTGTGGGATTACTCTCTCAATCCCAGTTCTGTACCCACCCTACTGTGATTGTTTTACATACTGTCGCTCATCTCGAAGACATGGTTCTTGTGTGGTAGCTGCACCTTTTTGCCCTTTGTGAAAGCAGGAAAGTGGCCCAGCTCTGAAATTTCTTCAAAGCAATCCAGGAAGATGTGTAACTCAGTTTCAGCATCCTTGATTCTTTAAAAATATGTTGTCATTTTTATTTTATGTGTATGAACGTATTGCCTGCATGTATGTAAGTGCCCCTGTGTCCTACAATGCTTGAGGAAGTCAGAAGAGGGTATCAGATTCCTCTGGAACTGGAGTTACAGATGGTTGTTAGGGTGCCGGGAATCAAACCCTGGCCCTCTTCAAGAGGAGCCAGTGTTCTTAACCCCTAAATTATTGTTCCAGCTCCATTCTTGATTCTAAACAAATTAAAAGTCCTTTCTGAGGAGCTGGAGAGATGTCTTGTTATTTTAGAGACAAGGTCTCCCTATGTAACTCAAGCTTGTTCTGAATATAGAATCTTCCTACCTCCGTCTCCATAGTGATGACATCACAGGAGTGTACTATCATGTCTGTCTCAAAATTTTGACAGAGATAAAAAAACTTTGTATATCATATTGATTCCTCTAAAAACACAAGGGGGTAACTTTAGGCAAAGACCTACCCCAGAACTCTGGCATGAATGTCTACCCTGAAGACAGGGAGAGCTGTGCTCATCATCTGGAATTGTGTTCAGGAGTTGGTCTTCTTCATCGCTCTTTTTTTTTTTTTTAATTTCTGGGACCAACCTTATAAGGTTCAGAGGAAACCCAGAAGTACGGAGGTTCCCAGACCCTCTCAATAACTCCCTTGCTCAGTCAAAGAGAGATTTAAGCTTCTAATGAAACGCTACATGAACTCACATATAAAGAAATCAGAGATGCAGGACACTCACTTTCTGTGCACACGGGCTCTGGAGCAGTGATCTGGAAGATGACTCCTCCCAGCTCATATCTGTGCTGTCGGGATTTGTGGGGCTCTCGGCCCCCATGAGCTGCCACTACACTTCAATTGTCTCAGTTGTCGCTGTGTCAGGGAGAAGGAGCTCTCTGCAGAGTCTCGGCCCCTGAAGTGCGGCTTTCCCTCTCCCTCCACAATCACTAGATTTGTTTTTCTCAGAAGTTGTTTCAGGCTTAATTAGGGTTTGTTTTCATAGAAGGACATGAGATGAGAAAGGAAATAGCTATCCAAGTTTCTGCCTCTGGAATTTCCCATGTCTCCAGACCAGTTTCCAGCTTCCCAAAGTTCCAGGTTGTGAACCAGCTTCTGAGACACAGAGTGAGTCACGTCCTTCTCTTCCTTAAATCCCTCTTTAAACAGGAATACAATACACGATGATCAGCCCTGGGGATTCTGCTGTCTGAACAAGTCCCCACCATGGAGCAGGACAAGTTCAGAGTCCCGTTCTCCTCCTGTGCCCATTGGAGGTCGAGGTCTGTGCAGAAGTGATTGTCTCATTCCTCGTGTATTAAATATCACATGGGATTTCAGATCTAAATGTCCCCCATCTTGACCTCATTCTAAAGACAGTCCATTTATTGTAAAGCTTCAAGGACACTTCTAAGATGAACCTACAGTCATGAGTTGTCCTTCCACCAGGTGTTCATTCTAATGCCGGGGAGGCTGTTGGTTCTCAGTGTGCAATGACATAAACCAATACGGGCGCAGTGCAGAGATGAGAAGTGACGATATCATCTTTTTCTGGAAAACACCCTGGCTTGCGTTGCAAGACAAACTTGTGGTCACTGATCTCTGCTAATGATTTGCATGACAGTGTCTCCATACATGGAAGTGTCCAATTTGCTCTCCCTGTTTGTGAGTGGCTTCGCTCTGATCATGAGAGAAGATAAATATTCTTCTGTCATGAAGTAAATAATATCTGTTTGAGATAACTATGATTCCCATGCCTCATACTGAAGGGAGAAATCCAGGCACAGAGAAACTGAGTAAGCTGAATGTTAGATATGCCAGAGTACATACAAAGTGAAAAATAAGAAATAAATTTCCCTGGTTGAAAAAAGAGCCTGTCCTTCTGCAGTCTTTTTTTATTTTCTTTAGAAAACTTCTGAATTTTTCTTCTTCTTTGCGATATAAAGAATAATAATTTAAAAAAAAAAAAAAAAGCCAGGTGGGGTGGGGCATGCCTTTAATCCCAGCACTCTGAAGGCAGAGGCAGGTGGATCTCTGTGAGTTCAAGGCCAGCCTGGTCTATGTAGTGAGTTCCAGGACAGCTGGAGCTACAGGGAGATCCTGTCTCAAAAGGACCAAAAAAAAAAAAAAAAAAGAAAGAAAAAAGAAAAGAAAGAAAAATGAAAACATGAGGAGGGGTCTAAATATGATTTTGATGTAATGTATGAAATGCAGAAAGATGAAATAAAATATATTTTTAAAAGGATAAAAATGCAAACCTTGTAGTGATCTTGCTGGTTTATCCAATAAAAGACAAGAAAGTGGAGATAGAGAGTAAGACAGCAAGTAAGAACGAGAGAGAGAGTGAGAGAGAGAGAGAATGAGAGTGAGAGAGAACATGCAGCTACATGTGACGAGCAAGTTTGCCATCTGCAGATAGAACCCATGCTGGTTGTATTTATGGTGCAGAAATAAGTACCATGTAGTCCCAGGATGCGTGCATCATGCCCTGAAACAGGGCATCTCTCAGGAACCATGATATTGAGACAAGTGCAGTTTGCTGTCCAGCTTTCTGGTGGAAGGAAAGTAACAGTCATCACTCTGGCTGACCTCCGGTCTGCTCATCCTACTGACGTTTTTATTTCACACGAGTCCCTCTAGTGCAGACCACTCGTTCTTCCTAAGCAGAGACCTTAGCAGCTGTTTGTTGTTTACTTCCTTACTCCCACCTCGTCAAATATGTGATATTTTCCTCATCAACAAACATGCAGAGTAGCCACCAAAGGACAAGCAGTGTGCCAAGTAACAGTCTGTGAACCCAATGTGTGCCAAGTGTGTTTTTGTTACTTTAATTAAAACAAAGGCAGGATGAATTCTTAAAGGTTTTATTTAGCTCATAGTTCAAGGATGTGGGTCTCAGCATTAGTGATATAAGGATTTAAATAACTGCACTGGTTGTGCTGGCATGAAGCTAAAAACATTCCGGACTGAAAAATAAACTTTTGTGTGATAGTCCTCTAGAAAGCATTACAGACTCAGCATGATCCACAAAAAGTCCCAAAGAAATGGGGCGTGCGGCCTCTGCACCCTGTGGACATCATGACTGCCTTGCTCTTCAGAAAGTTCCCATAATATAAAACTTTTCTGTAGACATGAATCACAAATACCGATGCTTTCTTTAAAAAAATGTGTCAATTTAGATTCCAAGTGTTTCGTCTGTGCAGGTCTTTGGAGAGATAGCCCCGCTTCCCAACCATGCATCCATCTCAGCACACCCTGGAGAATGTGGTACAGCCCTCCACCAGCACAGTGTCCCTCCAGGCAACGCAGGAGCAGAGGGGACAGAAGCCTGTCACTGGCAGCTCAGGGACACCCAGTGTTTTCTGGACCCTCAGTGTCCACAGAGCCCATGGAGTTCTCAGCCTCCTTGCTGTCCTGTTGTCTGGGATGGACCGTTTCCAGGACACTGGAGTAGAAACTCTGAACATGAGGGTAGGATACAGGGGGCATGGTGACTGCTGACAGGCTAGATGTTCTGTGTAGGTCATAATGAGTGACTGGAAGTGGGACTCAGAGCTCCAGTGTTGCACTCTGTTACTGTAGTATTTACACACCTGTGTGCCAGTGAGGCCTAGCCTGGAGCTTCCTTTTCAAGCTCACCATGGCATCCTTTGAAAGGGGCCCTTTTTGACCTGTGCTTCTTGCAAGCTCTTTTTAAAAAATATAACTTTATTTAATGTGTATGAGTATATTTCCTGCATGTATGTAAATGCACCTGTGCTGTGTCCTGCAGTGCCCACAGAGGTCAGAAGGAGAGTCAGATCCCTAGGAACTAGCCCTGTGAATGCTGGGGTTTGAACCCAGGTCCTCTGCAAGAGCAGCCAGTGCTCTTAACCACTGAGCCATCTCTCCAAGCCTTCTACTATAAGAACTGTCCACAGTGTTGCTACCACTTGCCTAGCACTTGCAGAACCTGGCAATGCCAAACAATTGCCAACAGAACACCTGCACTGTGGTGACACAGCTTCTCCCCTGGTCGTCTCCACTCTGCCCTGCACCTGACCTCAGGCAGGCATCACCTGACCTTCCCTTTCCCTACCTTGCTCTTGTGATCATGTTTTTTGGGAAAAACATTAGTTTCTGCCAGCAATGTCACCTTTGGTATCGTCCCTAATGCTAACAGGAAGCTAAAAGCCACAGGAGGGGCATGTGGAATCAGAAGATAAGAATCTGTCTTCCACTTCCTGTAACTCCCATATGTGTCAGACTGCATCATACCAGATTTCTTTTAAAAATTAAAGGAATTATTATGTGTGATTAATTTAATGATGTGATGAGTATGAGCATTAAGACAAATGTCCCAGTCTTAGGGAATGCCTGCTACCCCAGCCCTTTGGGATGCTGAGGCAGGTGGATTGTCAGCTCAAGCTCAACCTGGGCTCCTATCCACATCCAGGCCACTATGGACAAAGAAGAACTACGTTTTCCACCCCTACAGTGCATCAGGCAAAACTGCTCACAAAGCCCAGTGTTTGACTCATGGAGAAGCATAGAATGCAGCGTCTGCACTTCTCAGTGAGCACGCAAGGAATTAGCAGCATAGACATCTCTGCTGATCAGGATGAAGGGGCTGAGACTAGCGTAGCCAACATCTAGAAGTGCTCTAATATTTCGCATAATGAAATTGTGTGTCAACATGGAACCCATGTAGAAGGAGAAAATGAAATCTGCCCAATAAAAGCAGAGGAAGCAGGCCATGAGAATGAGAGTGCTCTGTGCAGCTCTGATTTCTGGGCTGGACTTGTTCGCAAACCGGGAGCTGTGAAGGTAGAGGACACGCTTGTGATGTTTATACAGGTGGAGAGCCATGGAGGCACTGCTCCAGCCCATGAGAGTCTGAAAGATGGCATCACGCAGAGCCATGAGGGAGAGGAAAAGCCACTTAACTGCGTGCCTGGAGGGCAGCATGTAGCAATCCCCAATTGGAATTCCAACTCCAGACGTGTTCACATTGCTGCCTGCTGTGATGTAGTGGAGCAAGTTGGAGCTTATGAGAGAATTAAAGACCCAGAAGAGGAGGAGATGGGGAAGAACTTGCCATGCAGTCTGTGGTTTGAGCTTTCTCCACAGGGTGGTCCTGGGATTGATGGTGACAGCCTGGACCATGCAGAGGAGACAGGTGGTGCAGATGGAAAGGCCCCGGGCCATTCTTGACAGGTAGACTGCAGTTTTACAACCAGCATCACTTACGAAGTTTCTGAAATAAAACACTGTGTCTTTATTTCTGATACTTAAGCTACAAATAATGATCACATTTGAAAATGACAGGTGAACGAGGATAAGGTCTATGGGCTTTTTCTCAGCTCTTGTAACAAAAGTACACACGTGTCTCACCAATACTAGGATGTTCCCCACAATTCCAGGTACATTGAGAGAAGAGAAAATTATTGTCTGGAGAAGGTCCTTCCAAAGCATCTGACTTCAGGCAGAAAACTAGAAACGTGAGAGAAACACAAGATTTTGTCTGTTTGTTTGGATGCTACCAATGGTCTAAGTTTGTGAATGCACATAGTTCCTTTCTAGAAGATGCCTGTTTATTTTTTGCTTCTTCTGCTTTGTCTTGTTCCCACACTTCTAAAGGTGATGACGGTTGCAATCTGAGCACAAACCTCCTGGTTTCCTGATTTTCACGAAGATCTTTCTTTCTAACTTTTTTCCGTACACTTCATGTGACTACTCTCTTCCCCCTAAAAAGCTAAATACATGACATTACTTTTTTGGCTTTCATACGAGCAGTCCTGAGTATTAGCACTGAATACCTCCTTCCTTTTCTCTGATCATCCCAGATCATGAGCTCAGACATGGACTGTGTGGGAGTCCACTCAGATCCTCTTTACTACTCCATACACAACCTTCAAAGAATTGATTATTAAACTAATTAAAAGCCTGTAGCATCTCCAGAAACTTGTGCTTGGCCAAGTGGACCAGTTTCTCAAGGGAGGTAATATGCCATGTTCCTCTTCCCAAGTCCTTTGCCCGTAAATGACCAAGGGGCTCCTGCTTACGGGGGGTTAGCTCAATGGCCTCAAAGTGGGACTAAGTGTGATAGAATTGTGCTCCAATCTTCCATGTGTGTGGAAGCGGGTGGAATCATATTGAGGGTAATCTCCTGCTTCCTCACACATATCCTGTTATTACTGTCCATTTCTTCTGAGAACTGTATCCCCCACACCAGGAAAACAGATCCCAGCTCTGGCACTAGCTGTGTGAACGCTTAACAAATATATGTATTTCTGATTATGTGTTTTAAGTTTGGCTCAGACTAGTGATGTTCCCAGTAGTAAATACCTTAGCCTATGGATCAGTCCTCCCCAGCATCTCACACTGTGTTCTTTATGAATGGTAACCGTTTTTAATGTTTCTTTACCTACTATACTGACAGTCACAATGAGTTAGAGACAGAAGCTATTCAATTTGCTTTACCTCTTACAAAGCATACAGAGCCACACCTGCCAACTTATTGTCATTTGTTCTCCACAATTTGGCATCTCCTTGTCAATATTATTGAATTTCTTTCAGCTCCTTCCTAGCAAATGGAACACGGGAGTTTCTCTTGCCACATGAATGTGCAGAGCATCCCAGGCTGATCTCTGCCCGACCACCATGCTCCATGTCCTGCTGCTCACTGTTCACAGTCTGCTTAGAGTTCCATCTCCTATGCATCCCGCCCTGTGACCTCACCAGGCTGTGTTCTCTGTGTGTCTGCTTCCTTCTGCACTGGGTAGGGAGACTCCTTTTGTATCTAGCGTCTATGTAATTTAGAGTAGTGCCTGCCCAAAAAGTTTACGAATAAGTTACTTAATGAGGCTTTTTCATTTAAAAACTGCTCATTAAGCACAGAGGTGAACTGAGGAGTCAATTTGGATAAGAGCTTGAGTTGTGCTCTTTCCTCATGGTTGATAAAACCTGATTGCCTGGAGAAGTCAATCCACTTTTGAAGAAACTGTCAGTAAGTATTTAATATTGTCTCACATGGGTAAGGAACAAATTTAGTCAAGGGCACGGCCTCTCCTTTAAGAGACTCCTAATTCATATTCAATTTTCAGCTATAATGCTTCCGTATTAACGGCCTTACAATTGGGTAAGTTTCTCCTAGCTACTTCTATGCTCTCTCTGTGACATCAATAGCAAAACTTATAGTACTGATAATGTCTTTGCTTTCCTGAGCAGTGGCACCCTTGGGTTGCAAAAGCTGCAAGTATAAGTCTACTCCAGTATGGCTGGGAAGAGACATTCATGTACACATTCAGTGAGCTTTCTCAAGCGTCTCACCTCCAGCGTGTAAGAATCAACAGAGTGCATCTGTGTGAGTCAAGTCAAGTCAGGGTTTTCAGTCGGAAATATGATGTGCGGTCAGCATGATAGCGCCTCAGATCGATCACGAAACTAGAGAAGGCTAAAGGTCAAGGTTGAGACGGACAAGCTTACAGTGAGCATCTCAATCCTGCATCTCAATCCCTGGCTTTCCTAACTCCTGTGTGCCTGATCTGAACATTTTGTCAACCTCTCTTAGAGTCAGTTATGTAGGGTGAGCTCTGTTCCACGCAGGTGCGGTGTGAGGATTCGATGAGCAGAGGTGAGCAGTGCTTAGGGCGGTGCCGGCAAGTGTGAAACACGCCCTGACAGCCATGTGTTCTCATGTCAGCTCTCCTCACAGTTATCAGCACTCATACATGCCTATGCTTTTAGTGTGGGAGAGGGCGAATTCAAAAACAATCACAGTCTAATGAGTAAACTGCCTGTCATAAGGGGCGGAAAGCACCGATTACGGAGACTGCAGAGAGGAAGAGCTTCTCCACACCCAGGTGAAATGCTTTCATCCTGTCTCCTGCCCGTCCCTGGCCTGTGTAAGGAGCAGCCTGGCACAGTGTACGAAACAATCACAGTTTAATGAGTAAACTGCCTGTCATATGGGGCGGAAAGCACCGATTATGGAGACTCTGCAGAGAGGAAGAGCTTCTCCACACCCAGGTGAAACGCTTTCATCCTATCTCCTGCCCGTCCCTGGCCTGTGTAAGGAGCAGCCTGGCACAGTGTACCACACACGCTGCTGATACCGGCTCCTTCGAGAACATGGAAACACGGTTCTGTACGGTAGGTGGGAAATGATGGACTGTCTTCTCCCTGGTCCTGACACTTTCCTCTCCCACAGTGATGGGGAATTCACACCCTATCCCCCATGACCTGCTCTCACCCCTCCCATCTCACAGCTTCCCTTCCAAAGTCAAAGGTGACCCGAGTCCACAGAAACGCCACATCACTCACCTGTGCAGTCAATGCAGCTGGTCAGGGTGGGCTTCCTCACAGCGCCAGCCTGGTCCTATTTATCATCCTGGAGTCTCAGTGTGCACAGCAGCTCTCCCTGCTGTCAGGGTGACACCACCAGGAATCTGGCTTCACCAGGGGACAAGGCCCTTCTGTGCACATCTCCACCCTTGTGCCCTCTCTGCCCTCTCCCTGGTGCCGTCATTTGCTCAGTCATAAACTTTCTGATCCTAATTACCGCACCTGTTCAGGGACAAGAAGGCTGTGATGATGAGCAGTGCCCAAGGGGTCCAGCCTGTGACTTTCTAGAAGTTTTGTCCCTTCCCCTCAAACCACCAAAGCCAGCGTTCAATTTGGAAGAAACTTCTGAGATCCAAACAGACTGCTTTCTGAACATTTTCCAATACAGGAGCACTGGGAACAAGAGATGATCAGGTATTGGAGTCAGTAGCTAGTCTTCAGGTGTGGTAGGACAGAGCAGCAGGGGCCTTCCTGGGAAGGTGTGTCTGCCTCTTGCTCTGTGTTGACTTCATGCAGGAGAGTCCATTCCTTTCCTCCACTGAGCTCTTCATCACATAAATTCTCTCTTCTTTGTATATAACTACCTTTTCTCTTCAAAATATGTCTATTGAGTTTTTGTGCATTTCATATAATAGATCTTAACTTTAGACCCTCCCCCCTGTGCCCCACTCTGCAGGGTTTCATCTATTCTTACGTATGTTAAGTCTGTTCCACTCAAACATTTGTACCCAGGTGTAATTCAGTACAAGTTCAACCACTGGAGTCTAGTCAGCCTATCTAGAGTCTTTCTCTTAAAGAAGATCAACTCTCCCTCACCCAGCAGTGATCAGTCACCAATGGCTCCTAGGCCAGGGTTGGGGCAATGCCCATTTCCCTCATTCTATGCTTGGATTTTGTCCGATTGAATCGGCATGGGTCTTGTGCATGCTATCATGATTGTTGAAATTTCATGAGCAAGTTCCCAGTGACCTGAAAAGCTGTTTCCTTATGTCCACATAACACCCTTCACTTACAGTCTTTCTGCCCCCTCTTCCGGGGTGGTCCCTGAGCCCTGGGTGGGTGAATTTTAACATGAGAGCCCTATCCAGGGACAGGTGCTCTGCAGTCTCTTATTCTCTAAAATTTAGCCAGTTGTGACTTTCTGTGTGCATCTCTCTGTTGTATAAGACAGCTTTTCTGGTGAGAGTTAAGAGATGTGTTAGAATTCTCTCTACCCCGTGTTCCACTATGTTCCATGAGCCTTAAGTGTAGATGTGTTAATTAGGTCTGGGAATCTCTCAGACATACATTCTCTGTGTGTGAACAGTTGTGAAACTCTATGATAGCCTCCATCTGTTGCAAAAAGAAGCATCTTTGATGAATGGTATACAGTTTGCTTGTCTGAAAATATAAGGATCCATATTCAGCATGCAGTGAGAAATTTCAGTTGTCTAGAGATATGACAGAGATAGAGTTTTATGTAGAATCTGTGACCCTTCCAGCCATGTGTACTTGGCTAAATTTACAGTGCCACTCATGAGTTCCCACCCATTGACAGGGCTTTAAGTTCAATTGGATAGCTGTTGCTAACCCCCTACATAAAAGTGCCACCACTTCATCAGTAGAGATAGCTTTCTTTGCCGGTCCTAGTGGTTATTAGAACTGGTTTTGACCACAGATTGATGTTCCCCCATAAGAGCTTGTATGGTATCCTCCAGAACTATGAGAGCTAGCCTTCAGTGAGGTGGCTTCCAGGTCGGTTCCAGCTCTATGACTCCAAGTCCTATGTCAGAAGTATGTCCCGTCTTCAGAAATAGGTCTTCAGGGTCTGGGAGGCAATCAAGGGCTGTGGCAAAGGCCCGTGTTATTTTAGGTCTGTCCTGAAAAGCTTGACGAACAATTCAAAGAGAGGTTTCTCCTGTCTGGTACTGCCTTTTCATGTGGCCTTCAGCTGTACACATGCACTCATGCTCAGATATTGTATGTGTGTTTCCATGTGGCCTTCAGCTGTACACATGCACTCATGCTCAGATATTGTATGTGTGTTTCCATGTGGCCTTCAGCTGTACACATGCACTCATGCTCAGATATTGTATGTGTGTTTCCATGTGGCCTTCAGCTGTACACATGCACTCATGCTCAGATATTGTATGTATGTTTTTCAAGGGTTTTTGAGTTAATACATTTCCCTCTTTATTTTTAATGCCACCTAAGCTTGATTTCTCTCTCCTTTCTCTCACCCTAAGCACCCTCCTCCCTCCCCAGTTTGAGTGCTCCCATTTTCTCCTAATATACCTGTCTCCTAGTACCCCCCTTTTACCCCCATGGCTCCTTGTATGTTCTTCTCTCCTCCCTTCCCAATTGAATACCCTATTTCCCCTTGGTAACATCTGTTTCCTCCTACTCCCCCGATTACCTTCATGCTTCCTTTCCGTTTTCCTGGCATTGCTATTACATCAAGATATATACTCACATATAAGGAATTGGTGCTAAGATCTGCAATGAGGGAGAGCATGTGTCACTTGCCTTTCTGAGTCTGTTACTTCACTTATTATAATACTTTCTACTTCTATCCATTTACCTGCAAATTCCATAATTTCATCTTTTCTTACTTCTGAGTAGAACTCCATTGTCTAAATGCACCACATTTTCATTATCCACTCACCTGCTGAGGAATATTTACGTTGCTTCCATTTCTTAGCTATTGTGAAAAGAGCAGGAACAAACTTGAATGTACAGGTATCTCTACAGTACGATGAGCCCTTTGTGTATATGCCAAGGAGTAGTATGACAAGACAATATGATAGATTCATTTTTAGTCTTTTTAAGAGTTCACTGCTTTCCATAGTGGTTGCAGGAGTTTGCATTCCCACGAGCAGTGAATGAGTATTCATCTTTCTCCACATCCTCACCAACATTTGGTGTCTTTGGATCTCTTGATCTGTCTGGGATAAAATGGAGTCTTAAAGTGGTTTGACCAACATTTCTCTAATTACAAATAGCCTGAAAGAATACATGTCCACAAAACCAGCCCTTCAAAGAATACTTGGAGCGATACAAGGAGCAGAGAGAGAAACAGCCATACCCCAGGGGCAACAAAAGAAAATAAACAAAGGTATAGTCCAGGAAACACAAAATTATACAGAGAACACAAACAGCAATCACAGTGACAGCAACCAATACACACCTTTCAATAATAACCTTAAATATCAATGGACTGAACTCCCCAGTCAAAAGACACAGGCTAAGCAAATGGATTAAGAAGCAAAATCCATCTCTGTGCTGTCTGCAAGAAACCCATCTTACCTTCAAGGACACGCACTACCTTAAGGTAAAAGGATGGAAAAGAATATTCCAAGCGAATGCCACTAAGACACAAGCAGGGGTTGCAATTCTAATATCTAACAAAATAGACTTCAAAGCAAAACTAATCAGAAGAGATAAGGAGGGTCATCTCAATAGTTGCAGAAAGGATTTTGACAAAATTCAGCATGCATTTATGTTCAAAGTCCTAGAAGGAATTGGACTGGAGGGAACATACCTCAACATAATTAAAGCCATATACAACAAACCCACAGCCACACATTCCCATTAAAATCAGGAACTAGACAAGGATGTCCACTATCTCCATTCCTTTTCAACATAGTGCTTGAAATTCTTGCTAGAGCAATAAGACAGGAGAAGGAAATTAAAGGAGTACTAATTGGAAAAGAAGAGCTCAAACTATCACTTTTTGCAGATGATATGGTACCATACCTAAGACATCCCAAAAATTCCACCAGAAAACTCCTAGAACTGATCAACACTTTCAGTATAGTAGCAGGTCATAAAATCAATCTACAAAAATCAGTAGCCTTTCTATATACCAATAACAAGCAATTGGAGAAAGAGTACAGGGAAATGTTCCCATTCACAATTGCTACAAAAAATTAAAATATCTTAGAACAAATCTGACCAAAGACACCAAAGATCTCTACAATGAAAATTATAAATCGCTAAAGAAAGAGATTGAGGAAGACACCAGGAGATGGAAGGGCCTCCCATGTTCATGCATTGGAAGAATTAATATTGTTAAAATGACATCCTACCAAAAACAATATAGAGATTCAATGCAATCCCAATCAAAATCCCCAAGACATATGTCACAGAATTAGAAAAACACATCCTTAAATTCATATGGAGGCACAAAAGACCCTGAGTAGCCAAAGCAACCCTGAGCACAAAGAGCAATGCTAGGGAGAGTACTATACCAGAACTCAAAATATATTACAGAGCCATAGTCATAAAAACAGCATGGTACTGGCACAAAAAGAGACACCATAGATCAATGGAATACCATTGAAGACTCAAACCTGTACACACAGTTTCAGCCATCTGATATTTGACAAGGGTGCCAAGTATACACAATGGAGGAAAGAGAGCATCTTCAAGAAATGGTGCTGGCAAAACTGCATCTCCACCTGTAGAAGAATGAAAATAGATCCTTATCTTTCACCTTGCACAAAAGTCAATTCCAAATGGACCAAAGACCTCAATGTGAAACTGGAAACCCTGAAACTATTAGAAGAAATTATTGGCAGTAACTTACAGGTTATATGTGCTGGATAGCTTTAGTGTCAATTTGACACACCTGGGTTGAGGGAGCCTCAATTGGGGAATTGCCTCTATTGGACTGGCCTGTGGCCATGTCTGAGGGGCATCTTCTTGATGAGTGATGTGGGAGGGCCCAGCCCACTGTGGGTGGTGCCACCCCTGGGCAGGTTGGCCTGTGTTGCATAAGAAAGCAGGCTGAGCAGGGGCCAAGGGAGCAAGCCAGTAAGCAGAGTTCTTCCATGGCCTGTGCTCCAGCTCCTGCTCCAGGTTCCTGCCCTGAGTTCCTACCTTGGGCTCCCTGATGAACTGCGACCTGGGAGATGTAAGACAAATAAACCCTTTCCTCCCCAAGTTGGTAGTGGTCAGAGTGTTTTGTCACAGCAATGAAGAAACAATCTAGGACATTATAGGTGTAGGAAAGGATTTTCTAAATCAGACAGAAGTTGCTCAGGAATGAATTAAGGTCAGCAATCAATAAGTGGGACCTCATTAAACTAAAAAGCTTCTGTACAGCAAGAGCAGCAATCAAAAAAGTGAAGAGAAAACCCACAGAATGGGAAAAAAAATCTTCACCAGTGACACATCTGATAGAGGTTTAACATCCGGAATATATAAAGGAATCAAAAAACAAAAGAATCAAGAAACCAAATGACCCAGTGAAAAGATGGGCTAAAGATACAGAGAGTTCTCAAAGGAAGAAATAAAGATGGCTAAGAAACATCTCAAAGAATGTTCAACATTGTTACTAATTAGGGAAATGCAAATTCAAACCACCCTAGGGTATCACCTTAACCCAATCAGACTGGCTAGGGTCAAGAGAACAAATGATACCAAATGCTGGTGAGGATGTGGAGAAAGGGGAACACTCACTCACTGCTGGTGGGATTGCAAACTCATGCAACCTCTATGGAAAACAGTGTGGAGAACTTTTAGAAAACTCAAAATGAACATACCATATGACCTGGTTATACCAGGCATATACCCAAAGAACTCATCCTATTGTAGAGACACTTGAACAACCATGTTTGTTGCTGCTCTTTTCACAATAGCTAAGAGATGGAAACAACTTTACAATAGCTATGTCCCTCAACTGATGAATGGATAACGAAAATGTGGTACATGTATACAATGGTGTTCTACTCAGCAGTAAGAAAAGATGAAGCCATGAAATTCGCAGGTAAACAGATGGAACTATAAGCCGTTATACTAAGTGAAGTAACACAGACTCAGAAAAACAAATGACATATGTTCTCCCTCATATGTAGCTCCTAGCACCAAATCCTTTTAAATTCCAGGTCCTTTTAATAAGACAATGCTATACAACAGTCCCTTCTGCATGAAATAACTACCGTCATCACAACTTCAGCCAAGCCTGATCGCTAAACATAGTCACAATTGGGCTGGTGGACTGTTGTGCTCATTCATTAAAGGAGTGCTAAGCAGGGTCACTGGACCCTCACCTGAGTATCCAGCCACTCTTCCCAGCCAACTAGTCCAGCCTTGGAAGACAAAAGAAAAATAAGGAGGAACCCAATAGAGGGATGCTTTTGGAAGGCCTTGTCAAGAAACTCCTTCAGAGAATGTTGTGATAAGAGTAGGAAGTAGGAAATAGCTAGGCAGTTAGGGTAAAAAGACCCCAAAGAAATGTAGCCAGTTTCTGGGCTAAAAGTCAAAATGTCCTTGGGCCTCTTAGCAACATACTCTGTTCCAAAGGCCAAAAATGTCTAAAGTATTTGGGAGCTTGTATCTAATCATTAAAAGATTTTAGGGTTACCTCTTCAGAGGGGGGAATGTTAGAGTAGCAAAAAGCCCCATAAAAGTAAATAATTAAATCAAAGAAGAAGAAAGAGTACATGAAGTTATCAGAAAAAAGTGATAGGGAGATATGGGAGGAGATGGAGGGGAGGGTGTGGGCATGGATTTGATCAAAACACCTTATATGCATGTCTGAAATTCTCAATAAGGTATTTTTTTTAAAGTACAGCTGTTAAACATCCAAGAAGTTTAGTTCTACCACTCTGGTACTTTTAATTACCATGTGCTATGTAGATAAAGCTTGGGCA
>NW_008331504.1:24609-26839 GCF_000622305.1 Nannospalax galili
ATCCTTTCCCTTTATCCCCAAGTTCCCTTGTGTAAACTTCCCTCCCCCTCCCCTTAAAATAGCCCCATTATTATCCATGTCTCCCTTGTTAACACCTGTTTTCTACTGTTCTTCTCTTTCAGATTCTTTCTTTTCCTTTACCTCCCTGGTTCCTCTTCATTATCCTAGTTCCTGTCATTATATCTGGATATATACTCATAAGGATTTAGTGCTAGGATTTGGTGCTAGGGAGAACATACATCATTTTTCCCCCTGAGTCTGTGTTACTTCACTTAGTATAACAGTTTCTAGTTCCATCCATTTACCTTCAAATTTCATGATTTCATCTTTCTTTACCACTGAGTAAAACTCCATCGTATAAATGAACCACATTTTCATTATCCACTCGTCAAGTGAGGGACACTTAGGTTGCTTCCATCTCTTAGTTACTGTGAAAAGAACAGCAACAAACATGGATATGCAAGTGTCTCTGCAATAGGATGAGTTCTTTGGGTACATGCCAAGGAGTGGTATAACGGGGTCAAATCGTAGGTTCATTTGTAGTTTTTTAAGAGTTCTCCACACTGCTTTCCATAGGGGTTGAACAAGTTTGCAGTCCCACCAGCAGTGGATGAGTGTTCCCTTTCCCCACATCCTCTCCAACATTTGTTATCATTTGTTCTCTTGATCTTAGCCAGTCTGACTCGGGTAAGATGGAAATCTTAAGGTGGTTTTAATTTGCATTCCCCTAATTACTAATGATGCTGAACACCTTTTAAGATGCTTCTTAGCCATCTTTATTTCTTCTTTTGAGAACTCTCTGTTCAGCTCCTCAGCCATTCTTTTAATTGGGTTATTTCCTGTCTTGATTCTCTGTTTTTGAGTTTGTTATATATTCTGGATATTAAACCTCGGTCAGATGTGTCGCCGGTGAAGATCTTTTCCCATTCTGTGGGTTTTCTGTTCACTTCCCTGATTGCCTCCTTTGATATACAGAAGCTTTTTAGTTTAATGAGGTCCCATTTGTTGATTCATGACCTTGTTTCCTGAGCAATTGATGTCTGGTTTAGAAAGTCCTTTCCTACACCGTTATCTTGTAGGTTATTGCCAATGTTTTCGTCTAACAGTTTCAGAGTTTCAGGCTTCACATTGAGGTCTTTGATCCATTTGGAGTTGACTTTTGTGCTAAGTGGAAGATAGGGGCTTAGTTTCATTCTTCTACAGGTGGAGATCCAGTTGTGCCAGCACCATTTGCTGAACATGCTGTCTTTCCTCCAGTGAATGTTCTTGGCCCCTTTGTCAAATATCAGGTGCCTGAAATTGCATGTACTCATATTTGGGTCTTCAATTTTGTGCCATTAGTCTATGGGTCTATTTTTGTTCCAGTACCATGTTTTTTTTCATATAGCTCTGTAATACAGTTTAAAATCTGGTTTAGTAATCCCCCTGGCATTGCTCTCAGTGCTCAGGGTTGCTTTGGCTATCCAAAGTCTTTTTGTGCTTCTATATGAATCTTAGGATGTTTTTTTCCAATTCTGTAAAGAATGTCATGGGGATTTTGATTGGCATTACATTGAATCTATAAATGGCTACTGGTAGGATGGTCATTTTCACGATATTAATTCTTTCAATCCATGGGCATGGGAGGTCCTTCCATCTTCTGATGTCTTCCTCAATCTCTTTCTTTAAAGATTTAAAGTTTTTATTGTAGAGGTCTTTAATGTATTTGCTCAGGTTTATTCCAAGATATTTTTGCAGCTATTGTAAAGGGGAGTATTTCCATGTGCTCTTTCTCTGATTGCTTGTTATTGGTATATAGAAAGGCTACAGACTTTTGGAGGTTAATTTTGTAACCTGCCACTTTACTGAATGTGTTAATCATCTCCAGGAGTTTTCTGGTGGAATTTTTGGCATCTCTTAGATATTATATTGTCTTCAAAAAGGGATAATTTGATCTCTTCTTTTCCAGTTATTACTTCTTTAATTTACTGCTCTTGTCTCATTGCTCTTGCAAGAGTTTCAAGCACTGTGTTAAAAAGGAGTGGAGATAGTGGACAGCCTTGTCTGGTTCCTGATTTCAATGGAAATGCTTCCAGGTTTTATCCATTTAGAATTATGTTGGCTGTGGGTTTGTTATATATGACTTTAATTATGTTGAGGTATGTTCCTTCCAGTTCAGTTCCCTCTGGGACTTTGAACATTAAATGCATGTTGAATTTTGTCAAAGGCCTTCTCTTCATCTATTGAGATG
>NW_008331504.1:27099-43142 GCF_000622305.1 Nannospalax galili
ATTTCTATCTTTTTTAATAAATTAAGTAGTATTGGATGCAGATCTTCTTTAAATGTCTGATAGAATTCTCTGTAAATCCATCTGTCCTGGGCTTTTTTTTAGTCGGGAGGTTCTGTATTACTGTTTCAATTTCCTTATGTATTATGGGTCTGTTTAAGCTGTTGATCTCTTCTTGGTTTAGTTTTGGTGGTTCCCATGTGTTCAGATACCTGTCCATTTCTTTTAGGTTTTCAAATTTACTAGCGTATATGTTTTTAAAGTATTCCATTATAATATTCTGTATCTTTTCAGTGTGTGTTGTGATGTTTCCTCTTTCATCTCTGATTTTGTTGATTTGGATTTGCTTTCTTTCTTTTGATTAGCTGGGTTATCTTTTCAAAGAACCAGTTCATAGATTCATTGATTCTTTGTTTCTATTTCATTAATTTCTGCTCTGATTTTTGTTATTTCTTCTTGTCTGCTGGGTTTTGGTTTCATTTGTGGTTGCTTTTCAAGTGTCTTGAGTTGCAATGTTAAGTCATTTATTTGTATTCCTTCTGATTTTTTAATGGAGGCACTTAGGGCTATAAATTTCCCTCTAAGGACTACTTTCGACGTGTCCCAGAGGTTTCGTTGTGTTGTATTGTCCTTTTCATTTAGTTCCAGGAATATTTTTATTTCTTTCTTAATTTCTATTTTGACCCATTCACCATTCAGGAGTGTGTTGTTTAATCTCCATGGGTTCATGTGGTTACTAGGGTTTCTTCTGGTGTTGATTTTAAGCTTTATTGCATTGTGGTCTAATAGAATGCATGAAATTATTTCAACTTTTTTGTATTTGTTGAGGTTTGTTTTGTGTCCCATTAAATGGTCAATTTTGGAGAAAATTCCATGGGGCACTGAATAGAAAGTATATTCTTTGGTGGTTGGGTGAAATATTTGGTAGATGTATGTTAGGCCCATTTGATGTATGGTATTGCTTAATTCAGACGTCTCTCTGTTAATTCTCTGTCCTGTTGACCTATCTAACGGAGACAATGGAGTACTGAAGTCCCCTATACTATCAATGAGTTGGGATTAGTCTGGGTCTTAAAGTCCTGTAGTACTGTTTTTGTGAAGTTGGGTGCACCAGAGTTTGGTGAATATATGTTCATGATTGTAATATCTTCTTGGTCAATTGTTCCTTTGATCACAATGAAGTGACCCTCTTTATCTCTTCTGATTAGTTCTAGTTTAAAGTCTATTTTGTCAGATATTAGAATTGCAATGCCTGCTTTTTTCTTAGTACCATTCGTTTAGGATATTTTTTTCCATCCTTTCACCTTAGGGTAGTGCCTCTCCTTGAAAGTGAGATGAGTTTCTTGCAAACAACAAAAAGATGGGTTTTGTTTTTTTAACACATTCAAATAACTTATGTCTTTTGACTGGGGAGTTCAGTCCATTATTTAAAGTTATTAATGAATGATGTGCATTGATTCCTGTCATTTTTATTTCTGTTCACATTCTTGGTGTAGCTGTGCATTTCCATAATTATACCTTCATTAAATTTATTTTTGTAACCCCTTGGGTATAGTCGTTCCTTTCTTCAGCTCTTTGTATTGCTTCAAGAACTCTCTGAAGGGCTGGTTTTGTAGACATGAATTCCTTCAGCTTATTTATGTCATGGAAGATTTTTCTTTACCCTCCAACTATAGTAGACATTTTGGCTGGGTAAAGTATCTGGGTTGGCATCTGTGCTCATTTAGAACTAGGAATACTTTGGTCCAGACTTTTCTGGCTTTCAGAGTTTGCACTGAAAAGTCAGCTGTAATTCTGGTGGGTTTTCCATTATATGTGACCTGTTGTTTTTCTTTTGCAGCTTTCAGTATTCTCTCTTTGTTCTGTACATTTAGTGTTTTTACTATGATGTACCCTGGAGAGTTTCTTTTCTGGTCCTGTCTATTTGGTGTTCTATATGCATCTTGTATTTGTATGGGCATGTCTTTCTTTAATTTGGGGAAATTTTCTTCTACAATCCTGTTGAAGATCTGGTCTATACCATTATCCTGAGATTGGTCTCCGTCCTGTATGTCTATGATATGCAAGTTTGGTCTTTTTTATGGTGTCACACAATTCCTGCATATTCCATTCTTGTGTTTTTAAAATTTTTCATAATCTTTGCTTGAGTGGTCTAATTCATCCACTTTATCTTCCAGTGTTAATATTCTGTTTTCAATCTCATTTATCCTATTGGTGAGGCTTTCTCTTCTCATTTCTAATTAGCTTACTGAGTGTTTCACTTCCTTCTTCATTTCAGCCTGAGTATTCTTCAATATTTTTAACTCTTTTTCTGAATTCATTCAGAAGTTTATCCTTATCTTCTTTCAATTCTTTGATTTATTTGTGTGTTCTTTAGATACACTGAATTCTTTTACCATGTTTATAAAAGTTCTTTTGAATTCCATGTCCTGTGTTATCTCTATGGGGTTCTCATTATACTCCTCCAGAGGACTAATGGTACTTGGTAGGGATATATTATTTTGATTTTACATGTTATTATTTTTTCTCTTGTAGTTTCTGATTCTTGTGTGAGACTCAAGCCTTCCTTTGTTGAGTTTAGGTCTGCTTCTTTTTTAAACTTTATGTGCCTTTGTGGTTTACTTATTGAGCATGAAAAGCTGGTTGGTCTAGGTTTCAGATTCTCTCTTTTGACTTGATACTGGAGTGGCCAAATTGCTTTCTTCTTGCTGCTCAGGAGTTCCCACAGAGGCCCAAGTCAGATGAGGAGCATATGCGCTCAGGCTTTCTCCTAATGTCTGGATCCCTTCCTGGCCCCAGGAAGCTAGTGGCTGTGCTGCCCAGGGATGTAAAGGGAGTTGGGGGAAAGAAGAGGCCCAGAGGGCTCCTAGGGACTACAAGGAGGAATTGTGTTGGTCTGGATGCAAAGGATCAGGAAGCAGTGGGGATTCTGGGCTAAAAGGTCAGTCCAGGGGTCTGGTGTGCCAAGACAAGAAATGGGCCAGTATCCAGGCTAGGAGGAGAGATGGGGTGGGGAAGCTAGGAGGGTGAATGAGGCTGGAGGAGTCAAGGCACAGTGGGCACAGCCAAACTTACCGGGGAAAGCTGCTGGTTCCAGGAAGTTGTGGGGCTGGGCAGCCCAGAGATGCAAAGGGAGGTGGGGATGGAAGATGCCCTGAGGGGTCCTGGGGACTAAAGGGAAGAATTGGGTTTGTCTGGATGCAAAGGATCTGGAAGCAGTGGAGCCTTTGGGCCAAGAGGTTGGTCCAGATGTCTGGGGTGCCAAGACAGGAAATGGGCCAGTCCCCCTACTAGGAGGAGGGATGGGGTGGGGGAGCTGGGAGGGTGCATGAGGCTGGGGAAGTCAAGGCTCAGTGAGCACCACCAGACTTACAAAGGATAGTTGCTGGCCCCAGGAAGAAAATGTAGTTTTTGTTTTTTTAAAATTAAAGAACCAGCATAAATTTAGTAAAAAAAAAGAAAAAAATCTGGAAAAAAGTCATTGCAAAACAGAAAGATCAGCTACACAAATAAACCACCCAGATCTGCTCTGGAGCTCAACTAAAAATGCCCAGTCATACAGCTCCACCTCAGAGAACAAAGATGTGGTCGTCTACCAGAGCCACTGTCTCCTGCTCTTCCTTTACCCTCACACCCTCGGCAGGTATAGCAAACGTTTTCTTCCTGTCCTTTCCCTTTCCCCTTCCCCTCCTCCACTTCCCCTTCTCCCCCCACCACTTCCTCTTCCCCTCCTCCACTTCCCCTTCTCTCCCCACCACTTCCTCTTCCCCTCCTCCTCTTCCCCTTCTCCCCCCACCACTTCCTCTTCCCCTCCTCCACTTCCCCTTCTCCCCCCTCCACTTCCTCTTCCCTTTCCCTTTCTTTTCTCTTGGTGCTGTGAATTGAACTTAGAGCTTCGCACATGCTAGAAAGCACTCTATCATGGAATTATATCCATAGCCCTCTTTTTACCTTTTATTTTGAGGTAGAGTTTCACTCAAAGTTTGCCTAGGCTGGCCTTGAACTCTGTAAGCTCAGCTGCTGAGGCCTGGCAATGTTCCTGCTTCAGGTTCTTGAGTAACTGGTATTGAAGATGTATGGCACCAGGCTTACAAACCTTAATTGACTGTCAACATACCTTTCCCTTCACAGCAGCCTTGAAGAAGGCCTGGATTCTTTGTCATGTCACATAAGATATAAAATAGCCAGAGGTCAGGCCAAGTGATACTCCCAACCATGCAATGCAGGCGTGAATCCTGCACATCTAAACCACAGAGTCTCAACCATTTGGTAATTGCGCCAATAGCAGAGTGAACAATGCACACACTAAGAGAGACAGAGACTACAGGGCCTCTGAGAGGTGTGGAGGAGTGGGTCATACAGAGACTGAGTGACCCATGACTCCAGGTAAAAAGATGGGTAGACTGACCCAGACAGACACAGGAAACAGGTTGGCAGTTAGAAACTCAGTCCCTTGTGTAGATTCTCCAGGTTTGTTTCTTGATTTAACTATTGTCTGTGTGTGTTTGAGAAATAAAATTCAAAATAAAATATCTTGCCAACCCACAACCTCTCTCCATAAGTAAAGGAGAGAAATCCCTTCGCATTTCCTATTAAGGAACACTAACTCAGAATTAATGTAAATCAAAAGATAAAAAGTCAGGTTGGGAATTTAGCTCAGTGTTAGAACACTTGCCTAGCAAGTATAAGGCCCTGGGTTCAGTTCCTAGCACCATAAAAAAAGTAAAAAGACAAAAAAAATCAGTGAGGAGTGAGTGTGTGAGTGAGGAGGGAGGGAGGGAGTGAGTGAGGGAAGGGGGAGGGAGGGGGGAGGGAGGGGGGGAAGTCATTTTTTTGAAAGAAGAATTTTTATCATATTTATGTACAGAAAACTCACCTGTGTATTTAACCAAATTTGGGGGCAAGTTCTTTGGCCTTTGCCTTTCCCAGCTTGGTAATGTGAGTCAGATTCTTGGACCAAGATGTTGCCTCCCCAGTGATGGTAGAGCTTATCATCTGTCATTGTAATTGGTCCTGACAGTTTCCACCAGCTTAGGCACAGTGCCTTGGTCCTCCAAGTTACCTGTGTGAAGCCACTGGTGATGCACATCTTCCTGTGGACCAGCCTCCCCAGCCTGGCCTTTGCCTTCATGATGCAGTAGTGGACCCCCATCTTGCAACACAGGGCAGGCTCAAGACCACCAGCTCGATGGGGTCTACATCATGAGCAGAGCCTTCCTTATTCTTAACCAAGGTGATGACAGTATTGACCTCTGCTCGAAGCATGGGCAGTCTTTTACTGGGAACGTCCTAAGATGCTACAGAAACATTTAGAAAAGATATAACTTAGTTTCAAATGAGAAGATTTGACCACATCATTTTGTGAAATACAGTTTATCCTAAACTCCCCTGGTAATTTGCCTACCTGAGTAAATTCACTGCCCTCATCAATTATTAATCAATCAATAACCTCATATCTATTGACAGTTGTTATAAGATAGGATTAGTCTTTTAAGGGGAGTTCCTCAGGAGTTTGCTATTAATAGAGAATAAAATAATCACTTATAGAAAGCCTTGAACTATCAAAGGTGACAGCCAAGTTAACCTTGTCCTGTCCCAGTGTGTGACTTTCTTAGAAAGTGGGATCTCGGGACTGGAGAGATGGCTCAGCTGTTAAGAGCTGTTCTTGCAGAAGGCCCAGGTTCAAATCCTAGTACCCACATGGTGGCTAACAACCATTCAGGAGATCCAACACCCTCTTCTGTCCTCCACTGGCATTGCGTGACACGGGTGCACTTACACACATGCAGGCAAAATACTCATACACATAAAATAAAAATAAATAATAAAAAAAAAGAAAGTGGGATCTCCAGGGCTGGAAAAGAATGGTACGTTGCTTATAATTCACAGCTTCAGAACTTTGTGCAGGTGAAGGGAGGGCATGAGACACAGAGAATTCCAGACACACAACCTGGCTGTTGTTCACTTTCTCCCTGCATGTCCCCTGTTAAAGTAATTAAACTCTAATTAAGTCTGAAATAACTTCTAGAGCAAACAAATGTAGTCATTGTGGGGGGAGAGAGAGAGTTGTACCTCAGGGACTGAGACTCCACAGAGGGCTTACTTCTCCCTCACACAGTGACTACTATGAAAAGCTGAAGTCTGGCGACAGTCTCCACAAGATCTATACAAATCCAGATGCTTCAAATACAATCCTGGAAAGTTCCCGTTGCCAAGGACAAATCCAGAGCTTCTCCGCCACGGCTGCTGTGGTGAGCAAACCTGAGGCTTTGGTTTTCTCCCCTATGTTGTAAAATTTCCCTCAGCAGCAAAAACTTTGCTTTTCTTTGACTGTGAGACCTAGGACCTTGATCAGCCTTATTTCTAACGGTATGTACTGCAGGCCAGAAATGTGCAGGGGACGAGCCTCTGGGGAAAGCTGAACGCCTGGGTTTCCAGTTTGGGACCCTGTGCCTTCACAGGGCTCTGGGAAGGTCTCTGCCAGTGTTACCTCTGTCCTTTCTTTGGGGAATCAGAATGATACAGGGTTTTACAGTTTAAAGGGAAAAACATGTCTTTTCACCTGTACCACAGTCATCACCATCGTTCGATTTCAGTGTTTCCTCATGCTATCTGTGCATCTCTCCTACACATAGACCAACTTTGTCTTTCTTTACTCATTGCATTAGTTCCTCGATCAATATCTCCTCTCTCTCTCTCTCTCTCTCTCTCTCTCTCTCTCTCTCTCTGTGTGTGTGTGTGTGTGTGTGTGTGTGTGTGAGCGCATGTGTGTTTATCCTAAAGGTTTTTTGTGCACTCATCTTTAAAGGCTCTTCTAATCTAATATTTACTGTACCACACATCTGAGTCAATGTCATTGTGTGCTAGTTAGATGGGGAAAACATTTTAAAGTATGGTTGCTCTTTATTTTGATGAGGTTATGATTAATGTAATCTGATGTAACACATTGTACATTTGTCATAGTTTTATGAAGCAGTGGTGTCATTTTTAATTGAGAAAAACAGTTGAGAGGAACGCAGTTACCTGCTTGAGTTGTTATGTCATCCAAATGTAAAACACGGCCTTTTAAATTGTTTTCAATAATGATTCAAAAGCTATTTAAAAGAGTAATCAATCCCTTCCTACCCTGATACTATTCACATAATTCATCTAAAAAGATGAGACGCCTAGACCAAAATCAGAAAATTTGAAAATATTTGATAATGACAGCGAGCACTGAGGAATATTCTGGGTGTTCATTGTTGGCAGTCTAGATCTCTGATTAAATTTTTAGTCAACTCTTAACTAAAAATGGATTAATTAAAGACTTTTTCTCACTGATATGCCCTGTGATTTGCTGTGAATTTCAGATCACATCATGCTGTGTTTGATGTGGCGGTGCGGACTTTAATCTCCCCATTTTGCAGTGAAGGCAATGCAGCCCGTATAACGGGTTCAGTCATTGTCAGCCTGACGAGGTTTGACTCATCTAGGAGATAAACCTCTCCACTGTTCAGTGTTGCCAGAGAGCTTTAACTGAGGCGGGAACACCCTCGCTGAATGAGGGTGGTTCCATCCCATGGGCCACCGCCCAGATGTGTGGAGAGGAAAGCTAGCTGAGCACAGCGTTCTTCTCTCTGCTTCCTGACCTCAGATTCCTTGTGACCAGCTGCCTCAGGATCCTGCCATCTTGTCTTCCCTGCCAAGAGGTGCTGTAACTTCAAGCTCTGAGCCAAAATGAACCCTTCCTCCTTTAAAGCGTGTCTTGTCAGGTATTTGGTACAGCAACAAGAAATACATTGTGTATCTTGATGTAAGTACTAGGTGACAAGTGGGACTGGGAGAGAACAAATCCGATCCAGGCCTTTTTAAAAGTGTGAAAATGACAATCGGAATGCAGAATTGTGATTGCTACAGGCTGGGGAAGGGAGGGGCAAGAAAGGTAGGCGGAGGAAAGACATCAAGTACAAGACAGTCAGAGGACTACGAGCTGTGTTCTTCGACATCCTGTGACCATAGTTCATGAAACATTCCACATCCTTGAAGAACTAGAAGAGAAAAGCTTGAGGACCTCAACTGAAAAATAAGATTCAGTGGAGCTGTGCACCCCTCATATGAGCTGGAGCTGTGGTCCTCTCCTAAAAGTTGGAGTCGTGGTCCTCTCCTGTGAGCTGGAGCTGTGGTTCCCCTCATATGGGCTAGAGTCCTGCTCCTCTCCTGTGAGCTGGAGCTGTGATTCCCCTCCTGTGAGCTGAAGCTGTGGTCCCCTCCTGTGAGCCGGAGCTATGGCCCCCTGTGGTCCCCTCCTATGAGATAAAGCTGTGGTACCCTCATAATAATATGGACTCCCAGTCCCAAGAGGGATGATCAGAATGAACTGTGCTGAATCAGGCCCTCACCCACTGCTGAGATTAATGCATCTTTCAGTTCTCACCAGAGAAGTTTCCATACACAACAGATGGTGATTGACACAGAAACTTCCAGCTTTCTAAGGTATGGGGAGGAAGGGGCTGCAGAGCACTTATCTCTGTGTGGGACGCCTCTGTCAGGCTTCAGGAGCTCAGGGCTGGAGAATGATTGTGGAGGGAAGGTGAAAAGATTGCAATTTCAGGTGTTTTTATCTTCCACAGATGATACACAAAGACTGCCAGGACAGAGCAGAATTCTTTACACAGAAATCCATTCCACGGCAGGCGCCAGGGCTGTGCTTTAAATACCAGAAACACACTATGACAGGAGGCATATTTCACAGATACAGATCCCGGCTGATGCTTTCTTCAAACTCTACTTGAAAGATCCCAAGTTTTCTGCCCATGAAATCAGAAATGGTTTTGAATGCTATCGAAATAACAATGTTCCTTCTTCTAACTGGATTTGGCACGGTAGGGAATATTTCTGTATTTGTGAATTATATGTGTGCTTCCACTGTAGGAAATAGCAAGAAATCTATCTCCTTTATCCTCATCCATGTGGCTTTTACAAATATCATAATGCTTTTTCAAAGGGAATGCCAACAACAGTAGCAGCTTTGGGGCTGGTGCACCTCCTAGGTGACTAGGCTATCACATTGTTGTTTACCTGGAGAGGGTGGCCCGGGGCCTCTCCATCTGCACCAGCAGTCTCCTCACGGTGGTCCAGGCCATCACCATCAGTCCCAGAGCTTGCGTGCTGGGGAGGCTCAGGCTACGGTCTACACAGCATGTGCTTCTCTCACTGCTGTTCTTTTGGATTCTCAATCCCTTGATCAGCATGAACCTCCTCCATTCCATCAGAAACAGAAGTATGAACCCATCACAACTCAGCAAGAGTGACAAGTATTGTTATTTTAAACGAGATAGTCAGAAAATAAACAGCATTTTTCTCACCCTTATGGTCCTAAGAGATGCTATGCTTCTGAGCGTCATGGGCGGGACCAGTGGCTACTTGATACTTCTTCTCCAGAAACACCACCAGCGTGTCCTCTACCTTCAGAACTCCAAGTTTCTCTACACAACTCCCCCTGAGCTGAGAGCTGCTCACAGCGTTCTCCTCCTGATGCTGTGTTTCCTTTTCTTTTACTGGGCAGATTGTGCCATTTCTTTATATTTAACTTTCTCTTTGAAGAATGACTCTTTAACTATGCATCTTCAAGAATTTATGACCCTTGGCTATGCGGTTCTCAGCCCATTTGTGCTGATTCACAGGGATGGACATCTGGCTGAATGCTGGCCTGCTCAGAAGATTTGGGGAAGCATATTTCTGTGGTCTCTTTAGAAAGGAAGTATAGAATGATTGTTATTTTTTCTAAATCTCCTATTTTAAAAGAAAATCAAATAGCATAGGCAAGTAAAAGTAGATCCCAGGCACCACAGCTGGCAGCCAGTAGTCTTCCTCTGATACAGAGACCCAGGAAGCAGAGGGACCCACTTCCTCCCCTTCAGATTGTCAGGCAAATTCTGTGTATATGTGACCGATCCTTTGCCATCAGGCTTCCAGGAGTAAAAAGCGGTGGGTGGTGTGTCAATGTCTGTTAAAGTTACTGTTCTCCCTTTGACTTGGGAATTCCATTTCTAAGAACTAATCCTGTAGATTTGTATATATGTATATTTGTTCATTGAAGAAATACAGTCAGAAAAATAGTATATATCATTTCAAACACGTTAAGGGAAGTGGGCATTTTGTTAACTACTTGAAAATATCCAGAGACTGGGGGTGTGACTCAATGTTGAAGTGATTTCCTAATATGAACAGGCCCTGGCTTCACTCTCCAGTGCCAAAATAAACAGAAAAAGTGCAAAACAACAACAACAACAACAAAAAAAAACCACCCCTAAGTAGTCATACTTAAAAAAAAGAATGCGATGGCATTTAGGGCCAGCAAGGTGGCTCAGCAGGTGGAGGCACTTGCCACCAAGCCTGACAACTTGGGTTTAATCTCCAGGACCCACAGGTGGAAGAAGAGAACTGACTCTCACAAGTTGTCCTCCAACCTTGACGTGTGTGCCATGGCACACACGTGCCCCCACACATGTAATTGTTAAATGTTTAAAGACCTTTCACCGATCCATCAGCTTTGCTCGTGCTTAGTCAGAATAACCAGTGTTTGCCTTTGTGGCCAAGACTGAGTGTGCCCCACAGCCGTTTCTTCCCTTCCTCCCTATACTTCCTCTCCATCGTTGTTCTGACCAATTTGAGGCCCCACTGAGTATGAAAAGCCAGGTGGTTTTTTCCATTTTATTCATTTGTTTTGCTTTTGAGACAGAGTCTCACTATGTAGATCAGGCTGCCTGTCTCTGCCACCAGGCCTGGCCTGAGGTCATTTATTCAAAGGTTAGGTATAAACTGCTTCATTTTATATGTAAAATATAAATTTATAATTTATTTGGTAGTATGGTTTTATAATTTGGAGCAGATGATATACTTATTAAATTTAAAAGGAACTTCCTTCATAGAGCTTTCTTCATAGAGAGAGATGGCTCAGTAGTTAAGAGAACCTGCTACCTTCCAGAGTTTGAATCCCAGCACCACATGGAGGCTCACAAGTGCTTATAACTCCAGCTCCAGGGACCTGGTGCCCTCTTCTGACCTCCAAGGGCAGACACAAGAGGCATGTACTCACACAGAAATACATACACATAAATAAAACTTCCTCCAACTTCTGTCCTTGAAGAATTTTTTCAGAATTCAAAAAGTCTGTTTATGATGTAGGCAGGAGACTCAGTGACCCTCATCATGGAATTTTGCCATCCCAAGAGACATACGAGTGTGTGATGGTAGATGACACAGGCAAATCATGCTAAGATGAAGTTTAGTCAGTAAGCCATACTTCTGTCTCAATATCCAGTTATTTTAGGGCCTAATTGTAATTATAGACCAACAATCCAAGAGGATCCACTAGACAGTTGAAGTAAATGTGAGAAAAAAAGATAAAAGTGATATATGTGTTTAAGTGTTCTGCCTGCATGTATGTAATTTTTTTATATGTGTATAAGTGTTCTGCCTGCATGTATGTAAGTGCGCCTGTGCATACAATGCCCACAGAGGCCAGAAGAGGGCATCCGATTCCCCCGTAAACTGGAGTTACAGATAGTTGTTAGCTATCACATGGGTTCTGGGAACCAAACCTGGTTCTCTGCAAGAACCACTGAGCCAACTCTCCAGTCTCCAGTCCCTCAAAGTACTGCTTTCTAACAAGCTGACTCTGGATAAGCTGGACATTAAGGGGAAGCAGGTTGCTTTGAGAGAAAACTTCAATGTTCCTATGAAAAACAAGATAACAAATAACCTAAGGATCAAGGCTGTTGTCCCAAGCATCAACTTCTGCTTGGAAAATGGAACCAAGTCAGTTGTGCTTATGAGTCACCTGGGCCAGCCTGATGGTGCCTGGAAATCACCCTTTGGAGCCAATCATAACGCAAATCTCTGCTCAGCAAGAATATTCTTTTCTTGAAGGGTTATGTGGGCCCAGAAGTGGAGGAAGCCTGTGCCCATTGGTGGTTGGGGCTGTTGTTTTGTTGGACAACCTCTATTTTGATATAAAGGAAGAAGGGAAGGATAAAGGTGTTTCTGGGAACAAGGTTAAAGCTGGGACATCCAAAATAGACACTTTCGGAGCTTTACCATCCAAACTACAGATATTCATGCCAATAATGGTCTTGGCACTGTGCACTGAGCCCAAAGCTCCATGGTGAGTGTCAATCTGATGGAGAAAGAGCTGAACTATTTTACCAAAGTCTGAGGGAGCTCAGAGTAACTTTCTGGTCATCTTGGGTGAGGCTAACATTGCAGACAAGATCTAGCTGATCAGTAATATGCTGCATGAAGTCAGTGAGATGATCATTGGTGGCAGAATGGCTTTTACCTTCCTTAAGGTGCTCAACAACAGAGAGATTGGCATTTCTCTGTATGACGAAGGAGCCAAGATCATCAACAACTTCATGTCTGCAGCTGAGAAGAATGGGGAGGTCCCCTTCCCTGTTGACTTTGTCACTGCTGACAAGTTTAATGAGAATGTCAGGGCTGGCCAAGTTGCTGTGGCCTCTGGCAGACCTGCTAGCCAAGTGGACATGGATTGCAGCTCAAGTTAAGCAGATTGTTTGAAATGGACCTTTGTGGTATTTCAATGGGAGGCTTTTGCCAAGGTGTTTCACTAAATTTTTCCCTTTTTTCTCTCTGGGGAACCCACACACACCCTCTGAGGACTCTAGGGTCTCCTGGCCCTGATGCAGATATAAGGCATAACAAACCGACACAAGGCATCCTATTTGTATTTTGCATAGTTTATATGACATTTGGGAGGGGGTGACTTAACAAAAACATGGATTCTTATAGGCTTTTCCTTTTCCATATTTGAAATGCACGCACCATCTGTCTCCTGCCCGTCTTGTTTGCTCATACCCTGTATCAGCGCCAGCTTTTTGGAGGAGCTTTCAGGCTACACTCCACCCCTTCCTCCAGCTCTTACAAACTTTCCACCACTTCTTCTGCAAAGGTCCCCAAGCACTCTTGTATCATGGCAATATTGACCTCTCTGGCCTCCCCATGATTCTTCCTCAAGACATGGCCATAGGTGTACCATATTCATTAAATAGTATACTTGTAACAGCTTCCCTGCTGGGGCCTGTAGCCTTCCCTGACACAGGGGGTTGGCCTGGTCTACAGCACCAGATATGTGTTCCACCCCTAGGAGCAGGCCTTATCTAAATAGAAATTTGTCAGTTGTATGTATGTTAGTCAAGCCATTATTGCATTAGCAGGCATTGCTTGGCATGTCCATAGTGTGCAGCACACAGGGTCCATTGTTAAATAGAATCATAGGGTATCTTATCATCCCCAACCATCTGCATAGCGCCTTCTGGCACTACAAAAGCCATCCATCCAGTGGCATGGAGTTTTTAGCTTAGTCTTCACTCCATCTCTCCTTCTCCCCACTCACATCATGCAATGTCTTCAGCAACATGGACTTACCAAACTTTAAAGTGTACAACTGATATTAGTGGCAATAGCCTTGGTTAATTTGAGGACCTCTAGGATCTCTCTGACCAATAACTCATAGGGGGGCAACCCATCCTTGGTATAGTTTTGGGAGCCTCTGTTTGTATCTTACCCAACCATAAAACTCCCAAGAATCTTATAGCTATAGCTGGCCTTTGTTTCTTCAGGTATCTTTCAAAAGGGTTTCACATCTGTAAAACACTCAAAGGTTATGTCGTATATTAAATCAATCATAGACAAGGTCTAACACAGCATGGAAAGGTTTTGTCCATTTGTATTAATTGCTTTCTCCATAGATCTTTGTTAGATACCATAGCATAGGTAACAGACATTAATTTGGTTCGTTCTTTACTATCTTTAGTGATTCCCTTGGAGTCATTCTGCATTTGGGGGATTTTACATGGAGTCTCTTTGTATCCTCTTATCCTTGATACATTTACAGTTGCTGGCTCCAATTGCCTGACCCTGTACCAGGCTAAGGAGGCAGAGGGCCCCTCTTGTCCCCATTGCACGTGTTGGTTCCCTGAGTCAGGCAGGCCCTTGGGTCTGCCTCCTGGCTATAGCCATCTGTTGCCTCTCCTTTGACCATACCTGGCTGCTAGGGGAGGCCCTGGTGGTAAAAACTGCCTCCACCCCTAGCAGAGCCTTTCTCAGGATAGAAATGCACCTTATTTAATCTTTGGGGATCATTAACTACACCTGGGACAGATTTTATCCTCTGAATGCCTTTTGTAAACTTTTAAAGCCTTCCAGAAACTCCTTAGTACCAAATTTGGATTTCTATCAATTTAGGAACTTGGGCTTGACATAAATCTTACCACATTTGTCTTTGAGTAACTCAAACAGACCATTTTCTCTGTCTGGTCCTTTTTATATCTCTTGTAGGTTGCTCTATTATTCTACAGACACGTTTTACATGCTGGTTTGAGTTACTTAGATGGGCCAAAGCCTCCCTCACTTTAGAAAGATCCTGTCCCATTAAAGGCCTTAGTAAAACCATTAAAGCTCTATACCCTTCTTGAGGTCCCAGATGAATTAAGCTTTCCTTTATATCTCTGGTGAACACAGTCTTATCTGGCCCAGCAAACTGGGCAACATATATTGCTTTTCTCACACCTAGTTCTCTCAGTAATGCCTGTCCCTCTTTTACAGTCCTCCAGCCCCTCCAAATCACGTTAATATCCCTTGGTGACAATCGTGTATTTTTAATGCCTTGGACCAGCCATCCCGTTAATGACTGCTCACCCTTGCCTTGGCCTAGGTTGAACAACCTATAACACAAGGATGGATGGGTGGTTATATAACTCAGCTCGGAAACGTATGAAGGACTTTGACGTTATTTGCTCCCATGTCCCACACTCTCATGAGCCATGTGACAAGGGGCTCTTTGATTCCTTGCTTGAAAGTTTTTTCTAGTTATAACAGTTCCAGTGTGGAGTATTTCCTAGCTACAGTACTATTAGCTTTTTTTTTAACCTTTTTGTATCAAAGGTTTAATCTGAGGGTCAGTTTATCTACTTTTATTTTCAGATCATCTTCCTCTTTACTATTATCTGTCTTTTTCTCTGAGCCCTGGGACTCTACCCAAGTTAAAATGTCCCATTTTTTTCTTTCTCAAGTTTTACAGTCGAACAGGCAATTACTTCCTCAGTCTTTTTGGCTTTTTCTGTTTTTGGCATATCTTTTATTATGAAAAGTGGCCATGCCCCCTCTCTGGGTTCTCTGCTTATGGGCAAGACCTGTAAAAGTTCCTGTAACCTTTTTGCAACCTTTAACAAATCTTCATACCAACTGTACTAATCTATTGAGGATGCATGGCCCGAAGGTGAGTATTAAAAATAAAACTATAAGGGGACCTAAGAGGGTGGAGATGAGGGTTGTCAACCAGGGAGATTGGTTGAACCAGGACTCAAACCATCCCTGTCTGGCCTCTTGTTCTAGTCTCCTCTGTTCCAACCCTCCTCTTATTTTGGCCATGTTATCCTTTATTAATCCTGAGTGGTCCCTATAAAGACAGCATTCTTCTCTTAGGGCGGCACATAGACCACCCTGCTATAAGAACAGGAGGTCTAATCGCCTATGATTTTGCAGGGCTAGTTCAGCCAGAGCTCAGGGAGTCTTGTAGGTGAGTAATTGATGCCTCGACTGGTCAGAGATCTGAATCTAATCTGGCTCTGAGCTGGGAATAATGCTAATCTTGTCTTGCCAAGGCTGTGGCTCCTGTCCCTATCCCAGCAGCAATCCCTGTCCCAATGAGGAGACTTAAAGTTACTGCGGTTATTGGCTCCCTTCTAAGTCTAGTGAGGCTGGTAGTTCTTGGGCCTTTTAGACTAGTATAGAGGGTTAAGAAATCTTCATGAGTGTGGTAGGTGATTCTAGGCAGGAGTCTGATAATAACACAGAAACCAGATGTTCTCTGCAGGACTTCCCAATTTATACAGGCTGTTAGTCCTGTGGTGCAGGCCCACCAGGTGTCATTGTAAGGCAGGAGGAACTGCCCCCTCCCTGTGACATTAAGGGGGAGGATGGTGTTGCAGAGGCTAGTATAGGTCAGTGGGACCTGGCCAACACAGGTCCCAATGCCAGTTACCTGA
>NW_008331504.1:43415-45245 GCF_000622305.1 Nannospalax galili
GGATTTAAGATTCGGTTGGGTCCCAGTGCATGGACGACCAGTCGGAGGAGGAGTTGAACAGTAAAGAGGGCCCCAGGGTCTCTCCCTGCAGCGTATAGCCATAGGCCCCACGTGTTTCCTCCATCCCACCCCATAGGCTGTTTTCCCTTCTCAGTGAACCGAATTATGAGGGGGTTGCACCATGGTTGGGTTCAGGGCCCCCCCATACCTCCTTCAGTGGTCCCTCCCCATCCCAAGGTGGTAGATCTGGGTTGTAGGGTTATTAGATCCCTGGTTGATGACCCTTTCCACCAGTATGTGCCGGTGGTCTCACAGCCCCAGTCAGTGCAATAATAATCCCCAGGTCCCCCACATTTGTTCTTAACTTGTCTGCTGCGTCCATGGCCTGGACAAACATAGATGGCGAGGCTTCGCATGCGTGATCTGGGGCCAGGGTCTCGGCAGCTGAAGGGAGGAAAGGGGGTCTGGTCGTGAGGTTCCTATTCTCAGGAAAGGTGCCATCAGCTGATAAGCAGTTCATTGT
This sequence comes from Nannospalax galili, assembly GCF_000622305.1. Lineage (NCBI taxonomy): Eukaryota > Metazoa > Chordata > Mammalia > Rodentia > Spalacidae > Nannospalax > Nannospalax galili. The sequence goes on from NW_008331504.1 coordinate 43,939, forward strand.
CAGCAATAGACAGGTTAGCAGGAAGGGTCTCATCGGATGTGGAGCTTGAATGGATTCGAAGGGTGTGGGGATGCCTTCCAGGTGTCTCCCTTGTAATCCTCTGGGACTGCAAATGGGTGGGCAGGTGTTGCGTGGGAGTAGTGCACCCAAGCTGCGACGACGCCATCCACTTTGAGTGTGGTGGGAGTCGTCAAGAGGATCACGAAGAGGCCCTTCCAGCTTGGCTCAAGATTTTTCCATTGGTGTCTGCAGATGAAGACCCAGTAGCCTGGTTTAAACCTGTGAGGTTGTGGGGGGACAACAGCTTCACATATGGCTCTGAGTTGCGGCCAGACCTGTTGGTGGGTTAGCTGCAACCGCTGGAGTGAGTCCAGTAGGTCCTGGTCTCCCAAGGTCGATACCAGGTCAGCTTGGAGGCTAGATATCATAGGAGAGGGGATTCCATACATGATTTCAAAGGGGGTCAAACCCATCTGGTATGGAGCATTTCTTACTCTAAAAAGGGCAAAGGGGAGGAGAGCCACCCAGTCTGCGCCAGTCTCTAAAGCTAATTTGGTTAAGGTCTCTTTTAGAGTTCTATTCATTCTTTCTACCTGTCCTGAACTCTGGGGTCTATAAGCACAATGTAGTTTCCAATTGGCCCCCAGTGCAGTGGCTATTCCCTGGCTTACCTGAGAGACAAAGGCTAGCCCATTATCTGATCTGATTGTAGTTGGGAAACCATACCTGGACAGGATCTCTTTGATTAGCTTCTTGGCTTCCACGTGAGCAGTCTCATGCTTGGTTGGGTAGGCCTCAGTCCATCCAGAGAAGGTGTCTATGAATACTAGTAAATATTTATATCCAAATTTTCCCTGTTTGATCTCAGTGAAATCAGTCTCCCAATACATACCCAGTCGTGTCCCTCTGCTCTGGGATCCTGGGTTAGTATGGAACGAAGCTGAGTTGGTTAATTGGAAGGCATGACAATGCCTAACAATTTTTTCAATGGCTTGATTTCCTTCCTGAATTTTAACTTTGACCCTTCTTAGTAAGTCTTGCATCCTTTGGGTGCCCATGTGTGATGCTCGATGTATTTTCTTGAGCAATCTTACGCCTAAATTCTGAGGTAGGATAACTTTTCCATCCATTGTCCTCCACCAGCCCTCTAGGCATTGAGTCATAGGGAGAGTGTGTATCCAGGCTAAGTCCTCGGGGCTATAGTGGGGAGTTTTAGGCAGTTCCCTTGCTCCGGGACCAACAAGAATGGGCAGGATCGTGGAAGTCAGGGTGATTTCTTTAGCTGTCCTGTCAGCCAGATTATTTCC
>NW_008331504.1:49451-52288 GCF_000622305.1 Nannospalax galili
CTGTTACCTGTGGGGCCAGGAGTCTCCGTTTTTACCTTATAGGCCAGTTTTTATGCCCAGGCTTGCTTAATCTATAGTTTCCTGGAAGGGGGGAGGGGAATAGCAGGCGGGGGTCAGGGCATGCCAGGGTATGTCTAGACATGTCTAAAGCAGCAGCCAAGCATTTTACAGAAGCTAAAAGAGCTATCACAGGGGGTCTGGAGGGATTGGGGGATAGCGGGTGAATGAAGAGGGTCTCAGGGTTCTACATTGGTAGTCTCCTTGGTGATGACCATTATCTTTAATACCTTGCACAAGCCATCCCATTAGGGGCCACTCCCTCCTGTATTGGCCTAGGTTAAACACCCTATGTCTCAAGGATAGATGGGTGGTTATATACCTCAACCTCAGGTGTGACGCTTCTGAAGGATTTAAACTAACACTATTTGCTCCCATGTCCCATAACCTCACGAGTCATGTGGTGAGGGGTCTTTGATTGCTTGCTTGTAAGTCTTTCCTGGTTTCAACAGCTCCAGTGTGGAGTATTTTCTCCTAGGTACAGTCCTGTTAACTATTTTCTCCTTTTGTATCAAAGGTTGAATCTGAGAGGCGGCTTTAGCTACTTTTATTTCTAGGTCTTTTCTTTTCTCATTATTATCTGTCTTTTTCCTTGGGTCCTTTGACTCCTTGTCCCCAACCGCAAGTTAAAATCTCCCATTTTTCCTCTCTCTTAAGCTCTGAGACTGAGATTGAATTTGTCAGTAATTTCTTAGCCTTCTCACCCTTGGCTGGGGCTGCGTTTGTTTCAGACAAATCTTTTATTATGCAAAGCGGCCACTCCCCCTCTCTGGATTTCCCCTCTTGCTGTCCAAGGCTTGTAGAAATTCTTTTTTCTGCTCGCTTTGACTTTTAAAGACTCTTCACACACAAGCAACTGAGCTATTTTCCCACATTTACAGGATGGCTGTGGCCCAGGGAATTTCCCCTTTGGGTCTTCTGTGTCTGCAACACCCACATCATTCTAGTTACATATCTGTGATCCATTGTCTGACCCATGTGATCACGGCCACTAGCCTTCTTGCTTTTCCTGAACTCCTACTGTTCGTCATTTCCAACATCATCCTGCCAGGCTGTGCCAATTGTTTCACTAAATTTTTCCCTTTTCTCTCTCTCTGGGAGACCGACACACGCCCTCTGACGACTCTAAGGTCTCCCGGACCTGAGGCAGATTAACAAACCGACATAAGGCATCCTATTTGGATTTTGCACAGCTTATAGACTTCGCTCCCTCCCTCTCGCTCAGCGTTCCCGTGCCCAGTATTGCAGCGGCTCCACCCCTTTTTCCCAGTCTGCTCTGCATCACCCAGTCTCACCCTGGATCAGCTCCAGCTTTTCAGAGGAGCCTTTGGGCTACACAAGGGAACCAAGCCCTTCATGGGTGAGGTGGTGAAAGCCACTTTCAGGGGCCGCATCACTACCTTAGGTGGTGATGACACTGCCACATGCTGTGTCGAATGGAACACAGGATAAAGTCAGCGGCAGGAGCACTGGGTCTAGAGTTCAGGAAGGTAAAGTCCTTCCTGAGGTGGAGTAAAAATGTAAAGGAAAGTTTAAGTAACTCCGCTCCGTGGTAAATACCCAACTGAATCAAGACCCCATGTCAGTACAAACACATGCACATGAATGATTATAGAAGTTCAGAAGTTTTACTCACAGCTGACCACACTTAGAAGCCGACAGAGTGTAGCTGAATAGATGTGTAAGTGAAGTGTGGTACAGCAGACTATCGCTCTGATAGAAGGAAATGAGCCAGGGAGCCGAGGGTCTTAGATAGAAGTTTTATTCACAGCTGACCACACTTAGAAGCCGACAGTGTAGCTGAATAGATGTGTAAGTGAAGTGTGGTACAACAGACTATCGCTCTGATAGAAGGAAATGAGCCAGGGAGCCGAGGGTCTTAGAAGCATATTGCTAGGTGAAAGAAGCCAGAGTGGAAAGGACCCACACTTCATGATTCAAATCATTGACATTATGAAAAGGCAAGATAGAAACAATAAAATGATCAGTGGTTGCCCTGGGAACAGGAGAGATGGATGAAGATGTGACACTGAAGGACTTTTCAGGGCAATGAAATTACTCTGTGTGATACATCATGATGGATATGTATCACTGAACTCTTGTCACTGAAGGTGGGTTTAGTTAACGTGTCAATATTGCTTCATCAGCTGTAACAAAGGTACTGCAAAATAATGCAAGATGGAGAAGCCTGGCCGAAGCGGAGGAGAGTGGGGTTATTTTTGGTACTTCAAATAGATTTTTCTACAAACATAAAACTACCTTAAAAACTTAAATATTTTAAACTAGGAGAATGTAAATCTGAGAAAATTTTTGTTTGGGTTTGGGTTTTTAATATTTTATTTCTGTGTGTATGAGTGTATTGCCTGCATGTATTTAAGTGCACCTACGGCATGCAATGCCTGCGGAGGTCAGAAGAGGACAGCAATTTCCCTGGAACTGGAGTTACAGACAGTTGTTAGCTGACATGTGGGTGCTGGGAACTGAATCTGGTCCTCTGTAAGAGCAGCCAGTGCTCTTAACTGAGCCATCTAAAGGTAGAAGAAGCATCCTGGAGCTTCAAAACACAAGAAGCATGCCAGTAAAACAAAATCAAGAGAACAGGGAACACAGACATGAGGAAATCAATACTCACACAAATTCAAGCTGATTTCCTAAACTGAAGTCTATCATTTAATAATGTAATATCATCCCCCTACATGTAGGCAATACACTCATATACATAAAATAAAAATAATAAATAAAATAATTTTTAAAACAAGTATAAAAACCACTTGGGAGAT
>NW_008331504.1:52665-97051 GCF_000622305.1 Nannospalax galili
AAGACCAAAAGATAAATAAATAAAAAATTTTTAAAAATGCTACCACTTGAGCTGGAGAGATGGCTCAGCAGTTAAGAACACTGGTTGTTTTTGCAGAAGACCTGTGTTCAAATTCCAGCACCCACATGGCAGCTAACAACTGTCTGTAACTCCAGTTCCAGGAGATGCGATGGCTTCTTCTGTCCTCCGGGGCATTGCACGTCGAGGGTGCACTTACCTATATGCAGGCAATACACTCATACACATAAAATAAAAATAATAATTTTTTAGAAAAATGCTACCAGTAACCAAAAAACAAATGGGAGTCATAGGTGCTAGTGTATAACGTAGTTCCAGAGCTAGGGCGCCTGAGGCAGAGGAATCACAGGTTGCAGGCCAGCCCAGCAAGATCCTGTAAATACGTTAATTAAAATATTTTATTATTTTTGTTGTCATGCAAAGTCCGTCGAGGCCAGAAGAGGGCACCAGATCCCCTGGAACTGGAGTTAAGTTTACTTACCACTTGAGCCCTGGGAATCTAACCCGAGCGTGACCAAAAAAATTTAATTTAAAGTAGGGATAAATAATTCATCCAAATTAAAGGAAGGAAGGACAGGAGTACTCCACGGAAGAAAATGACTTGTTGGAAGAGCAGGAAAATGCTCTTTTTTGGTACAAAACTCAGGATGAGACCGAGGACGGAAACAGGTGGAGGAAGTGACCGCGTGAGGTGCGGCTGCCTGGATCCGGGGCCTGGATCTGCAGGCGGTGCAGCGAACACAGTCCTGGGCCTCGTCCAAGAAAGAAGAGACCTGTTCTCTGTGACTGTCCGCACTGGCTGCTTTTCCCGTTGCTGTGACCGGGTACTTGGCAACCAGTAATTTGAGGGTTTATTCCAGGAGATCGTTCCATCGTGTCAGCGAGCACATCATCACATTGTGCCTGTTCTCCGGAAGCAGAGCAGAATGTGCCCCAGCTGATTCTCCTTTTACTCAATCCAGGACGCCGGCCTATGCCACCATGCCACCCACAGTGGAGTTTCCCCACCTCAACTAGATAACCTTTCACCCACAGGCCCAGAGACTTGTCTCCGCGGTGACTCTAGATCCTGCCAAACGGTCAGCACTGTCAACCTGAAGGTTTTCTCCAGGCTCCCCGATGTTCATCGATGATTAGTTTGCCCAGGCTGGGTGAGAACTCTTCCCGACCCCTTCCATTTCCAGGTTTAAGGTGGATCCTGACCAGCCACGGGCTTTCGTCATCACGCTCCTCAGCCTCACTCGGGAGACACTCCTCGCCTGCTCCCTTTGCTCCGCGCTTTCCTCCAGCCCGCGTCTTCACCGTCTTCCCCAGCTTTAGACTTGATTTTCAAGTTTGCGTGGTGGCTTACACCTGCAATCCCAGTGTCGGTACGGCTAAGGCGGGAGGATTACCGTGAGTTCAAGGCCGGTCCGGGTTAGAGTGAGGCCAAGTCTCAAGAACACAAATCCAGAAAATAAAAGGTTTTCGAGACTCATCTTCAACAGCGCCTTCTTGTGGTTCCACTTCTAGATTAGTCGGAATTAAAGGTCAGCTACGTGCTTTAGTGTGTGTGTGTGTGTGTGTGTGTGTGTATGTGTGTGTGTGTGTGAGTGTGTGTGTATGTGTGTGTACGTGTGTGTATGTGTGTGTACGTGTGTATATGTGTATGTGTGTATGTGTGTGTATATGTGTACGTGTGTGTATGTGTGTATGTGTGTGTATGTGTGTGTACGTGTATGTGTGTGTACTTGTGTGTATGTGTATGTGTGTGTATGTGTGTGTACTGTGTGTATGTGTGTACGTGTGTGTACATGTGTGTATGTGTGTACGTGTGTGTACATGTGTGTATGTGTGTATATGTGTGTGTACGTGTGTGTATGTGTGTGTATGTGTGTGTGTATGTGTGTACACTTTCTGGGACCCTCTAATGCCGACCTGGGGGAAGAGCCCAGGGGTTAAGGACTTTGCAGCTTCTCCCACGCAGCCGCAGTCAGGAGTGGACCCTGAGTCCTGTCCCGGGGGGACGGGTACGCGCCGCGGGCACTAGGGGGCACTGTCCGGCCGCGGCCGGCGCGGCACCGCGGGTGACCCAGGCGGAGGCCGAGGCCACGTCCGCCGCAGGCTGCTCGCTGGGAGAGCGTCTGGGTGGCTCCAGGCGGGGACGCACCTGCCCTTGTCTACGGTTTCTGTGAGCGCTGGGAAGCACACTCCTCCACTTACCTTTTTTATTGTTGAGCTTTTGGTCCCGTCTTCGCATTCGTTTCTAGTCCATTTTCTCTGCGGACAAACCATCTCCACGAGTCCCTGACGTCCCTCGGTCTCCCCCAGGTCGGCAGTGCGACCAAGCTTGAAACTCGGAGTCAGGAAACGGCGGAGAAGTGTCTAGACGAGGTGGCCGAGTGGTTAAGGCGATGGACTGCTAATCCATTGTGCTCTGCACGCGTGGGTTCGAATCCCACCCTCGTCGGCCCAGGCCTTTTAGTTAGAAAAGAAGAATCGGCATAGCTCATCTTTCCATATTACAGTATCAGTGTTTGGGTTTTCACCGTTGTGGTTTGCTGGATGTGAGCCAAGTTCCTTGACCAATTTAATGACATTCTCCCCATGGGTTCCTTCTTGGCCACTTAAGAAAAACTAAAACATTAACTGGGAGCGATGGCACACGCTTTTAATCCCAGCACCCGGCGTGCAAGACCTGAAAGCCAGTCACAAGACCTGAAAACTCAGTACTACCTCAGAGTGTCAGGATGGCCGAGTGGTCTAAGGCGCCAGACTCAAGCTCCTGCTTTCCCGATGGGGAATTCTGGTCTCCGAATGGAGGCGTGGGTTCGAATCCCACTTCTGACACATCTTTTTCAAGACCTTGGCGTATGTCTTTAATCCTGTTTCTATGAGACCAGCCTCGTCTACAAAGTAAATTCCAGATCATCTAGTGCTGCAGGGAGATTCTGTTTTGAAAAGACCAAAAAAAAATAAAAGAAAGAAAGAAAGAAACCCAGTCTGGATTGGAGAAGAGCTACTGAGGCCACGCCCCTTACTGAGGAGCTATCAGCAGTTAGGGGATTAGTAGAGAAATTTTTCTTTGCGGAGGGGGTAGGTGGCCAGTAGATGACTCCGTACCATATGGTTTTGGGGCAGCAATAATTGGACTAATTGGTAGAAAGAAAGAAAGAAAGAAAGAAAGAAAGAAAGAAAGAAAGAAGAAAGAAAGAAAGAAGAAAAAGTAACACATGAGTTTGGAGGGAGGTTCTGGGGAGGTGGGGGACAGGTAGGGTGGATAAGATGAAAATACATTGTACAGGAACTCCCCAAGGAGGAGGAGATCCTGCTGCATAGAAGGCAGGACCAGCTGAACCACCTCAAGGTTAAAGAGTGAGCCCTCCAGTCAACCATCAGTTCTAGGAGTTAGCTGTCTTCTCAGCCTGCACCTGAACAGTCACATGCTATGTTGGTCCACGTAGAAAACGAAGCATCAATCAACCAAACCGCTCTGGAGCGCTAATGAGGAGGAGGGGAAGGAGGAAGAATTTGACTCCTGAGGAGAGACAGGAGCTAGGGCTAGTCACACAAACCAAATTTCTAAGTCTCAGGCACTTCACCTCCTCAAAAAAGTCATCTTGCCTTGGGTCCTATGGCCTACTTGAAAGAAAAGCAGGAGTTAATTACAGAATAAGTTCCTGTGAGTGGCTTCCGTCAACAACTCAAGCTCCAGAATGCTTTAACAAAAGTTAGTGGCACAGAATATCGAAGATGTAGTGTCTTAAAACCGAGCAGTTTGATGGTACAGGGGCCCGCGGGCGGGGCGCGCTTACTCTGGGTGGCTGTTACGTTACCACGTGGAGTTTGAAGCCTCACTGTTAAATGAGTTTAGGGATAAATTACAGATAAGCGGCTCTCCGGGAGCCTGCTGCTCTCCAGATACACAGTTCTTCCTGAGGAAGCAAAACAAGGGGGCCCCTAGGGAGGAAACCTGACCTTAAAGATACAAGCACCATGCTCAGGCGATTGGGTTTTTATAACACCTCCAATTGAGTTGTTTGGATCTGGAGTTGAGACCCGTTTCTGCATGTTGCCACGTTTCCACGGATTGTCACTAATTCCAGAAGACCCATTTCCCCTGTGCAAAAAGCTAACAAAGCAAACAAAACTCTAAATCAAGCAGAACTTAGTGGGCCATTCCAGAGGAAACGATGGAGGCGTTTTTTGTTGTTGTTGATCCACATGTCATTAGAATTATTGTAAAGATATGCCGTTTGCTTAGATGAAATTTTCAAGGAATAAAAATCATGTAAAAAATTAAACATTTTCCTGTCTCCAAGTAGACTTTTAAACAAATTAATCATAGAAACTTTTAAAGATACACTGAAAGTTGTGTTAATATAAAAGAGCTACATAATTACCTCAGAACTTCCATTTATTAAATTTCTGCTTTACAAAATAGGTGTTTGGGTGTTTTGCTTTTGCTTTTGTTTGTCAGGGTCTCACTGTGTAGCTCTGGTTGACCTAAAACTGGATATGTAGATCAGGCTGGCCTCAAACTCACAAAGACCCATCTGCCTCTGCCTCCCAAGTGCTGGGATTTTAGTGTGTGGTATCACACCCAGCTCATAAGATTTGTTTTATTTTTAGTCATGCATACATGTGTTCGTGTGCGTATGTGCAAGTAAGGGCAGTGCCCTCAGAGGCCAGAGGCACTGGATCCCCTGGAGCTGGAGTTATTGGCAGTTGTGGGTGTTGGGAGCTGACCTTGGGTCCTCTGAAAGAGCAGGAATCACTCTCAACTGCGGAGCCATCTCTCCAATGCCAGCTTTTTATTTTTAAAGTTTTGACTGTAAAAAAATCACACATGCAGAAAGTGTCATAAAATAAGTAAGCAATCACAAAGCAAGCATCTGCACAACTGTGACAAAGGTCACAAAGTAGAACATGGCATCTAATCAATGCGCCTTCCAGGTCACCGTCCCTTCTCCCAAAGGTAACCAATAACCCAACTTTAACTTTTGTTACTTCTTTACATTTTCCTACCAACAATTTATCATTTTTCTTTTTAAAAGATGTATTTTTATTTGTATGTATTGGTGTGCATGTGACATGTATGCTACACGTGTGTGGGTGCCCATGGAGGCCAAAAGAGTGTGTTGGAGCCCCTGAAGTTGAAGTTACAGGCAATTGTGGGTGCTGGGAATTGAACTCAGTTCCTCTTCAAGAACAGCAAGTACTCTGAACCACTAAGCCGTTTTCCCAGCTCCCAGTCTATTCTTTTTAAAAAATTTTTATTTATTATTTTTATTTTATGTGTATGAATGCATTTCTGCATGTAGGTAAGTGCACCCGTGTTGCACAGTGCCCAGGTAGATCAGAAGAAGGCGTCCGATCCCCTGGAACTGGAATTACAGACAGCTAGCTGTTCAGTCACCATGTGGGTGCTGGGAATCCAACCTGGGTCCTCTGCAAGAACAGAGCTTAACCACTGAGCAAGCCCCTAATTTATCATTCTAACATTAATGCTTATCAATCTCTGAAATTTATATAAAATCACATTTTTTGTTAAGATCAGTTAGGTTCATCATTATTGTTGCAGCTGTATTACCTACTTACATTTCTACACAATTTATCAATGTGAGCACAAGTTATTTATTTCATGTGTTATTCTATTTATATATAGCAACGTACCATAGTACTTCGTTGTTCAAAATATTTACTACCTTCTAGTTATTTACTACCTTCCGAGAGTTAGGATTCCAGGGAAGGGTAGCTGCACTCTGTGCCTCAGCCTCCCTCCCAGGGCTACGGCTGAGGCTCCGGCAGAAGATTTAGTGGTTTTAAGGTTGGAGTAGCGGACTGGCTTCCCCAGGCCTTGACATAATCCTGATCCAGGTGTTGACGGGTGTTAGACTGAGGCTTCCCGCCCTTGATGTTTGGATACCACTCAGCTGATGATCATTGGAGTTAGACACAGGCAGTTCATAGGATGGCGGTTTGTTTCATCAGAATAAGCAAGCCTGGGGACTCAGAGAGGCTGAGCAACAGAAGCCTCCAGAGCTCTCCCAGATCTGGGAGGTAACGGGCCATCGTGTGCAGTGTATTTGGCTCATTAGCAGTTCATAGGTTGGACTGGTCCCAACTCACAGGGTAAGATTACACAGGGGATGGTCACAGGCGCTGGAATGAAGAGACTCCAGCTTAGAAGATGTCTACTATACCTGATCTACTGCTGATGAATTTGTGTCTCTCTCCTTCAGCCATTAAAATTTTATTTATAGGATGATTCTTATGTCTTCTAATACATAAGGGCCCACATTCTGAGGCGTAAATTAGGTATGTTTGATTTAGTTAAAAAAAAATAGGGGGGTTGCTAGTGACATGACTCAGTGGTTCAGAGCACTTGGCACTTGCTGCTCTTTTGGAGGATCTGGCTGGGATTCCCACACCCATACAGTGACTCAAAACCATCTGTAACTCCAGTTCTAGGAAATCTGAAACCCTCTTCTGGCTTCCCTGGGCCCCTGCATGTACATGATGCACATACATACATCCAACAAACACTTATACACATAATAATTAAAATGTTTTTAAATGCCTGTTTTTCTAAGGTGACCTGCGCTTCACCAACAGCTGATCCCCAGCCTCACCTCACATCACAGTGTCATTCTGGTGGTACAGCCATGGTCTGTCATGTTTGCTACTCTAGAATGGAAATGTCCAGTATAAGCAGTAAAGAATCAAATGAGGCTCTGGTTTTAAAATAGATGGTTCCTGACCTGTTAGGTCAGAAAAGACATCCCAGTATAGATGTCATCAAAGCTGGGACCTGACAGAGTGAGGGGGACACAGGGCTTTGAATATTCTAAATGTTTTCACTGACTTGGCTGACAGGATTAAGTCCCTACTCCTGAGAAGTCTTCATTTTATCAAGAGTTAACAAAATTTTGAATTATTTTGACTTAGTAATGTATGAGTTAGAGGAAAGAGTCCACAAACTTTTATGACTAATAGGATTGGCTTTTTTTTTTTCTGATAGAGTCTCACATAGTCAAGGCTAGTCTCAAACTCATTATGTAACCACAGATGACCGTGAACTTCTGCTTCTCCTACTTTCACTTATCAAGTGCAGGGTTACAGATGTGTGCCACCACATCAGGTTTATGCAGTGCAGGGGATCAAACGCAGGACTTTACTACACACGCACCCTACAACTAAGGTACCGCCCAGGCCCTGGGCATATTTGTAAAGAGATTTGTAATAAAATTAATATTGACCTTTTCAGTTTTATCTAATAGAAATATTTTCTAGTTCATCAGGTTTTTTTTCTATCCTTATCTTTTGATATGTTAAAATACTTTAAATGTGTGAGCTTAGTATTGTTTTCATCAAACCATCAAGGTGCCTCCCTCAAGACCGGCAACACCGACAACTTGCCATCACAGGAGTTTTGGAAGGGAGACAATGGCATAGTCCCTACAGCATTTGGTACAGTTATTGCTGTCTTAGTGCCTCAGTCGGTCTGAGTGAAGTTGACTTACTAGAACTGTGTTCGCAGCTAGTATTAATCCTACCAAAAGTCATGTGCCTGACCTGAATGTCTGATGTGGCTTTTTGTAAAAGAGACTTTAGAATATACTAAATATTTCATTGAATTCAGACCCTTAAAAAATACGGGTGTGGTGGTTCACACCTTTAATCCCAGCACTTGGGAGGCAGAAGCAGGCGATCTCTGTGAGTTCAAGGTCAGCTTTACTCTACACAGCAAGTTCCAGGTCAGATGGAGCTACAGGGAGACCTTGTCTCAAAAATAAAACAAAAAACAAAACAAAAAAAAGCTTAGTTGTTGGAGAATACAAATTTGGGCTGAATATAAGATGAAATTGGGGCTAAAATGGAGATTTTGAAGCTCCTCGCCTGGCTTTTAAAACTATCACCCAGACAGGGTGGCACACTCAGGAGGTGAAGGCAGCAGGATCAGGAGTTCAAGGCCATCCTCAACTACTTAGCAAGTTTGAGGCTAACCTGGGCTACATGAGATTGCCTCAAGAAACAATAAACAGAAGGTGACAAAACTGCCTCTCTTCAGCAGTTTCTCCTGGTGTGGCCTTCCCTGGCAGCCGCTGCCCCCTCTGCCCTCCCCATCTCTCCTCAGCAAACAAAGACAAGCAGAGTTTCTAGGACAAAATTAGAACAGAGTTTCTGGTTCTCAGAATTAAATACGTTACCATCTCCAGTGGCTGAGACCAGCAAGAAATATTTACTCTTTTACCAGTTAGTGCTATTGTCACAGTTTAATGCCCTGTTCTGACTTTTTTCTGGTTCCCTGTCTAGCACTTGTAATGCTAATTCCTCTTGCCTTTACTTCTCCTTCACATCCCCTATTCACCAGTCAAGGACTTTCTTCTCCTCTTAGACACAAGAGCTATGCAATTTGTGAGTCTTTTAGATAGACGCACTGAAGGGGTACTCCAATTGTCTCACCTTACGTCCCTGTTCAGCATGGAAGAAGCCAGAGCGGTCTGCGTCCTGATTCCCTATTGGCAATTTGGGTAACCCCTTCCGAGGATGGTGTGATAAGCATAGGAGATAGGGATTGGCTAGGCAGTTAGAGAAAAAAAGACCCCAAAGAAAAGCAGTCAGTTTCTTGGCTAAAAGTCAAAATGTGAGGTCTGCGTTCCAATTCCCTATTGGCAATTTTGATAACCTCTTCAGAGGATGGTGTGATAAGAATAGGAGGTAGGAACTGGCTAGGCAGTTTGGGTAAAAAGACCCCAAAGGAAAGTAGCCAGTTTCTTGGCTAAATCTCACACTATCCTTAGGCGTCTTAGCAACCACCTCTGTTCCAAAGGCCACAAATATCTAATGTATTTGGGAGCTTTTATCTAATCCTTTAAAGATTCTAGGGGTACCTCTTCAGAGGGGGGAATGTTAGAGTAGCCAAAAGCCCCATAAAAATAAATAAATAAATCAAAGAAGAAGAAAGAGTACACGAAGTTACCAGAAAAAAGTGATGGGGAGATATGGGAGGAGTTGGAGGGGAAGAAGTGGGCACAGATTTGATCAAAACACCTTATATGCATGTCTAAAATTCTCAATAAATTATTTTTTTTTAAAAAAAAGATTATCTTTTATGGGTACAAGCGTTTGCCTACATGTGTACACATATGTGTACCCAGGAGAACAGGAGAAGGCACCAGAGCTGCCATGTGAACGCTGGAAACTGAATCCCAGTCCTAGGCTGGAACAGTAAGTACCGTTAATGGTCACACCACCTCTCCAGCCCCCATAGATTGAGTCCTTACACAGTCCTGCATTGCACAGTCACCGTCTCACAGTCAGTGTGGAGGCTGCCAATTATGGTAACTGAAAGAAATTCTCCATTTTCTCGTGCCCTCTGTGCACCAGCTCTTTCCTGTGTTCCCAGGACAAATCAACACAATGAAGTTTTCACTCTCGGCGTAGTGAACAGTGTACTTAGATTGCAATGTGATAGTTACTACTGGAGATGGTGATGTATGAGACAGAGGCCATTCCAGTCCACAACAGGAGTAAAGATGAGTTCAAATAAAGAGCTGTGAGAGCCTAAAGAAAGCAGAAGGTCAGGTCAATGCTCTAGGGGAAGAATAGAGGCACAAAAACAGGAATTTCTTTTTGAGGAAAAGAAGAACCTGTTCAGTTGAGTTGAAGCGTTCATTCAAGGTAGAAAGGATTGAAAAATAATTCAGCTTTTCCACCGTCTGATGGGACTAAGGATTTGAAATCCAAATTAAAATAGAAGGCCTGCAGAACTCTCAGCAGAAGAGTTCCATGGCCAAAGTGAACCTTAAAGTCTGTCTCTTTAACTGTGACAGGAAGGTGGGAAGATGGCAGGTGGAAGTGGAGAACACAGAAGGGACCCCAGGAGGGATGGCTGGGACATTTCACTCTACTAGCCTCTGGTGCTGGGACATGTGACACAGCCGCTCCTCAGAGGACCATCACCGTGCAAGAATGAGTGGAAAGGAAGCAAAAGGCAGGGGTAACACAGGAGAGGGGCAGGTCACTGGAGGTGGAAGATGTGGGAGGGACGAGAGCAGAAATGGATTAAGAGCCAACGATGGCTTTCCACTACTGGCTTTGCCACTTAGTCTTGTGATATTAAGAAGTTATTTTTCTCCTTTGGGTCTTGGCAACGTGACACACCTGGGTACAGGGAGCCTCAACTGGGAAATTTCCTCCATCCGACTGGCCTGTGGCCATGTCTGTGGGGTGTTTTTTTAATTGTTGAGTGATTGGGAGGGTCCAGCCCACTGTGGGTGGTGCCACCCCTGGGCAGGTGGGCCTGTATTGTATAAGAAAGCAGGTTAAGCACAGGCCAGGGGAGCAAGCCAGTAAGCAGCCTTCTTCCATGGCCTGTGCTTCAGCTCCTGGCTCCAGGTTTCTGCCCTGAGTTCCTACCTTGGGCTCCCTGATGAACTGTGACCCAGGAAATGTAAGTCAAATAAACCCTTTCCTCCCCAAGTTGGTATTGGTCAGAGTGCTTTGTCACGGCAATTCAAAGAAAACTAGAACAATCCCCAAATACGTTTTTAAAAAGGAAGAAAACTAGGGATGGTGGGGAGAGCACGTGGAAGGGTCGCAGAGATGGTGGACCCTGGGGCTCACCAGCCAGCCAATCCATCCAACTGGGCAAGTTCCAGGTCAGTGAGAGACACTGTCTCAAAAAAAGACAGTGCCTGAGAAATGACACCTAAGGTTATCCTTTGACTTGTACATGTATGCATACATGTATGCAAGCACTTATACACGCATGTGCACCTGCAGGAACATAGTGCACATATACACACATACAATAAAATAAGTGAAAATAATAATTTATGTTTGCAGATAAAAATGTAAAACACTACGGCACACATTTCATCGTTCCCAACACATACCCTGAAAAGATTGTGGCAGTTACTACTTTGAGACCTTTGGGGGAGAATTTCCCAAAAGAAGTATTCCATGTCACACGCTGCAAGTGCTGATTTAAAGTACAGAGAAGTCAGGTGGAGTAGGTGTTTGCAATGTCTGATAGCCAGAGGAAATTCTGGACAGCACAAGAATAACTGGTAGCTCTGGGGAAGGAAAGGCAATCAGAACAAAAGAGATTGGGCAAAAGACAAGAAAACTGACCCCGCCTGGAGACCAGTGTCCCCACTCCACAGGGCTCTTGACTGAACCTAATTAGGCAAATGCTCTAAAACTGAGCTAAACCCCAAACACCGGCTGTTATTTTGAGACAATGTATCACTAAGTTGCCAGTGCTGGCCTTGAACTCGCTGTCAAACCCAGGCAGGCCTCAGAGTTGGCCTCCAGCCCCAGACTCCCAATCAGGGTGGGATGGCCAGCTGCATGTGCTTCTCTTCCAGGAGAAATTGAAATCCAAATACTGTGCTGATAAGGAAACCATGAATGATTTCTTAAAGCTGTGAGCATACCAGTCTTTCCTAACCAAAAAGCCTTACGTTCTGGGGCTAGAGAACTGGCTCAGCAATTAAGAGCAAGTACTGCTCTTGTAGGGGACCTGAGTTCTCAGTTCCAAGCTCACAACCCCTGTAACTCCAACTGCAGAGGATCTGGAGTCCTCCTCAGGACTCCATCATGGGCACCTGCATTCATATGCACATACCCACACATGGGCACACATACATGCACATAATTAAAATTACAAAAATAAATCTTTTTAAAATCCTAAATTAGGCTGCACGTGGTGGCACACACCTTCAATCCCAGCACTCGGGAGGTGGAGGTAGGTGGATCTCTGTGAGATTGAGGCCAGCCTGGTCCAGACCAGCTGAAGCTACAGGGAGACCCTATCTCAAAAAAAGTCCTAAGTTCAAACTGTAGAAATATACAAGATATGCAATATGGCAACTACCTTACTTGTCACATATAAAGAAAAAAAGGTTCTACATTTGCCCAATAATCATTCATGAAAAGCATTCAGAAAAATTGTGCAATCTGTGTAGTTCCTCACAGAACTGAGGCTTGTTTTGTTTTTGCCTGATGGTTAAACTGGGAATTGAACCAGCAGCAAATGAGCAGCCAAAAGGGAAGACTAAATCTTCTAGATCATTCTCCGAAGGGAATGAAAGCAGCTCTTTGGGGTCCCCTTTCCACAACAGTGAAGAGGAATCTATACTTCATCTATCCAGAGATTCCGTGCCAGGCACTGCCCTAGAGCCTGGGAAATTTAAGTAATCAAAGTGACCCTCCCTCCCAAATCATTTTCAAGGCATTTATGCTCTTGTGGAGAGAGTGGAAAAGTGAAGAGAGGAAGCAAATGGTCAAGAACAGCCTGGAGGGGCCTGGAGATGGCTCAGCAGTTAAGAGCACCGGCTGCTCTTGCAGAGGACCCAGGTTCGATTCCCAGCACCCACATGGCCATCCATAACTCCAGTTCCAGGGGATCCAACGCCATCTTCTGACTTCCAAGGGCATTGCATGACACAGGTACACTTACACAGGCAATACACTCATACACATAAGATAAAAATAATAAAATTAAAAAAGAACAACCCTGGAGTATACCAGTTCCTGACACACATTATGACCCAAGAAGATGAAAAGTCATAAATACAGACAGGAAATACAATACCAATTTGGGTGGATGACAAGCTCCCTCACAGGATGAGATCATGGCATTAGCACACTGAAGCTCTACCACACAGGGTAAAGGTCCCAACCAATAAGAGAACTGTTTGTTCTGCATCCCCCCTTGCCCCCAACAATGGCTTCACCCCTGGGCAATGCTGAGAAATCCATGCCTGTCCTTCCTCCCAAAGATGAAAATCAGACTCATCTTCAGAGAAGAGGCAGCTGCCCACCTTGCAGCGGGGTCTCACATCAGGTCAGATTTGGTGCATTGCTACGATGTGTGGCCACACTGCTCACTTAGCAGAAAAGGGCTCCAAGAGCGCATGTGGGAAGCAACAGCCAGAGCCACAGGAGGAACAGGGAACTGCCAGCCATTCGAGTGCATTAAAGAGGCCAAGAGCACACGTGTGTTTGTCTTCACATGTTCCAGGTGGGTGCATGGGAAACTAATAAACGTGGCTTTGTGCAGTTGTCAAAGGTAAACACAACTGGACAGCTGTTAATGCAGGTTTCCCTGTATTAGTCATGGCACTGAGAACGAGGAAAGGGGGGAGCTCCACGCTAACTGGTGCAGAAGTGAGGGAGCGGTCAAAGGGAGGGTGAAGGATGAGGCAGGGCAATGGCCTAGGTAGACAGGCAGGGGCCCTAAATTCAGGCTGACGGAACAGAGGCGGCTGAGCTTTTTCAGGCTGTATTTGAGGGCAGAAGGGTCATCATGGGCATGGAGCCTTGAGATGACAGAACTACAGCTCTGTTTGTTCAGTCTATTTAAGCCGAAGTTGGGGCCTAGTCCACAAGGCTCTGACTAGTTTGCTATAAAAGCTGGAAAATAGAAGTGATCTAAATACACCCTCCCAGTCTATGGGGGAACCGTGCATCTGGATATTCTTGGGAACCGGACTGATTCCAGTCTTTTATATGCGATTATTAAACCCTAGCCATGAAAGGCCTGACAGAAATCATAGCCAAGTTTCAGCTACGGTGCCCTAAATGACGACCGGGTGGCAACAGAGCTCTCCACCAACCTGCAAAAGGAAGTGCAGCTCTGCCAACTCTTCCTAGAGTCAACAGCTGGCTCCTGCTCCTGCTCCTTGAGACCCCCAGTGTCTTGGCTGGAATTCCCCTGCACAGACTGAGTCCACTCAGCATGGCCCCTTGTTGACCGAAAAATAATGTACCCAACAATGAGACTGCATTTCTTTCACTTGGGGAGTGGGGGAGAGAAATTCTATTAATTATGTAGTTCCAAGTGCCCACTACACACGCCAAACACTGCCAGCAACCATGAGTATTTGCACAAATATCCTAACAGATATAAAGAAACACATTACCATTTCATGCCTAAGAAAATTCTAAAATGGCTTCTTACACTACCACCTAATTCTTTTTAAAAACTCTCCAATTACTTCAATTTTTTACCAATGATTTTTGTTGGCGTGTGGATTCCCTCAAATCAAAAGGACATTTGGTTGTTGCTCCTCCCTAATAGGTTTGACTCCAGATCTCTAAATAGCCATGGTGGTTCTCCAGAAAACAAATTGGGAGACTACAATCTGGGAGAGGGAATTCTCTCTGACTGCTTTCACATCATTTCTCTGAAGAACATCAGGGGAAGTTTTTGTTTTTTAAAAAGAAAAAAAACCATTTCCAGCTCAGATTTAAGTTAAAATGATTTTTTTTAACTTTTAAAAATTTATATATTTTTTTAAATAATTCTTAATATGTCTTGAATTTATAATTAAAACTTTTGGCCTGCAAACTTTAACTCTATATACAAAAGTATTTTTAAGACAAGATCTCACGACGTAGCCCTGGCTGGCCTAGAACTCACTATGTAGATCTGGTTGGCCTTGAACTCACAGAGATCTACATGCCTCTGCCTCCTAAATGCTGGGATTAAAGGCAGGCACCACCACACCCACCAAGAAACCCTATCGTTTTTGTGTCTATAGATAAAATACTGAAAATGCATCTTGACACAAGTTGAATTTAGAAACAAGCAAACATAAGAATCAACAGAAAGGGCATTTCTAGGGTAAAAAAGAGAATGCTTCAGAGAAGTTGAGTACTTTGGGTCCGGGTTGAGTTTTTTTGTTTGTTTCATCTTTATTTTCTTGTGATTAGGTTAAATAAATAAATATGGATGAAACAAAGGAAACAATTTTTTCATCAAATTATCTAAAAAACATATCAAGTTCTAAAAACAATTACATTTTAAAATAAAAATAATAAAAATACTAATTTATGAGACACTGTTACATTCCTCCCTGGCTTTGTTCTTTAAATATGGTCTTGCCATATCACCCAGGTTGGCCTTGGCCTTGAACTCAAGTCTTCCTGACTTTGTCTCCCACGTTCATGTGATAACTTTTTTTTTTTTTTCTTTTTGAGACAGGGTCTCCCTGCAGCCCCAGCTGTCTCACTATGTAGACCAGGCTGGCCTTGAACTCACAAAGATCCACCTGCCTCTGCCTCCCAAGTGCTGAGATTAAACGCATGCACCACCATGCCAGGCTGTGATAACTTTTTTTAAAAAACTCTTCTTTTTATTATTTTATGTGTATGAGTGTATTGCCTGCGTGTAAGTGCACCCGTGTCATGCAGTGCCCTCAGAGGTCAGAAGAGGGTGTTGTTAGCCACTATATGGGTGCTGGAATTCGAACCCGGGTCCTCTGCAAGAGCAGCCAGTGCTTTTAACCACTGAGCATCTCTCCAGCCCCAAGCATGTGTTAATATTTAAAATGGGGATGAGGAGTAAAGAAAGTCATTTATCACTGCTGAATATTTTCCAGCTAAGTCTTAAATCAAGAACTTATAGTGTACATTCTCTATAGGGACATGCAAACTAGGCAGAGAGCAATTCAACACAGGCAGTTGAATGTATGTAAAGTGGAATGAAAATATACCACACCTTTAGTCTCAGCACTCAGGAGGCAGAGGCAGGTGGATCTCTGCGTTCAAGGCCAGCCTGGTCTACATGGTGAGTTCCAGGCCACCTGGGGCTACAGGGAGACCCTGTCTCCAAGACCAAAATATACCAATTGCTTTAGACATTACCGCACTAAATCTAGACCCATAAACTATTGTACAGACCTATTAGTGGCTAGACCAACATTAGCAGGCTCTGAGAGGCCATTAACCCCTTTCCTGCCCCGCCTAAGATTTAAAATACCACGAGAAAAGGCGGCGAGATCAGTGCTGGGTTGAGGCCCGAGGGGGAAAGCTCCATTATGCTGGTCAAAAGAACGGACTGAGCTTTGCCTGCCCCGGGGTGGAGTCACCACAGTCCAAGCTACCCAAACATTACATAAACATCGTCGTCTCCAGAGAATGTAACCCGGCCTGTCGGATCACCTGGCCAGGAGACCCCACCCCACCCCACCCCCGCCCCCGGAAAGCCGGTAACCCCGGAGACCGTGAAGACGTGGACTTCACCTCTTACTGAGACAACCGTGTTCGTGCACCCGGGTCCCTCACTGCGGCTACCTGAGACCTTCACTGCGCTTGCCCACTGTCCTGCGCAATCATTGAAAGAGAAATTGTTGCGTTTCTTCCCTTCAACCTTTTCTCTGGACATCAAGTTCTAAGCGTGTTTGTCCTGACGCCGGGATTCGTTTTCTCTGCATACCTGCCCTGCTCTCCCCTTTCCACCGCTGCTTGCTAGACTGAGCCTGCCCGCGTCCTCGGACCGCAGAGGGCCTGGCCAGACCTGCATCCGCGAAGACTACTCGGGTCCTCGGGTTTCATTCCCTGACGTTTCAAAATCCTCTTAGGACACTAAGAATCCACAAAGGGGAACTTGACAAATGCTTCTCCGCTTTCTTGGCCGGAGACTAAACTTGGTACCAATCACCACGCCCATTCAAAACTAAGTATTTTGTAGTTCATGTGGTCAGCACAGAGGTAACAATCTCACTTGGGAATTAAGTGATGTTCAGGGCCCGGGTGCAGGAGGGACAACCCCGCAGCAACCAGAGCGCTTTAGGCGCAAGACCCGGAGACAAGCGACGCCAGCAGCTCCGCGGCCGGCTTTTCTACGTCACTTTCCCTCCTTCTACCTCATCACTCATGATACAGCTAACAGCTGCTCTAGGAGCAAATTATACGTTAGCAGCTCTATTGGGAAAAAGTGGGCGGCTCTGAAAAGAGCCTTTGGGTGCAGGGCGCTGTGCGCGCTCACTTGGAGCTGGTGTACTTGGTGACGGCCTTGGTGCCCTCGGACACGGCGTGCTTGGCCAGCTCCCCGGGCAGCAGCAGGCGCACGGCCGTCTGGATCTCCCGGGACGTGATGGTCGAGCGCTTGTTGTAGTGCGCCAGGCGCGACGCCTCGCCCGCGATGCGCTCGAAGATGTCGTTGACGAACGAGTTCATGATGCCCATGGCCTTGGACGAGATGCCCGTGTCGGGGTGCACCTGCTTCAGCACCTTGTACACGTACACCGAGTAGCTCTCCTTGCGGCTGCGCTTGCGCTTCTTGCCGTCCTTCTTCTGCGCCTTGGTCACCGCCTTCTTGGAACCCTTCTTCGGGGCGGGCGCCTTCGTGGGCTCGGGCATCGCGACGAAGACAACAGGCACCAAACTGCAGAAGCCGGAACACTGACGCCGAAGAGGGCGAGCCACCCTATTTATCGGCCTCTTATGCAAATGAGGACGAGGAACGCCGCTTCTGATTGGTCCAAATCGTTAGCGCGCCAACGGGCCTTGCCCAATCAAAACACGAGGCGGGCACAGTCGCGCGCCCCATTGGCGTAAATGAAAACGGAAAAACAGCCAATCGCACGGCGGCCTTTTCGCGCCTCGAGGAAACTATAAGAGCCCAGCCGGGGACCCTTGGTGTCACCCAACTCCTAACTGCCGTTTGCTCTTCGCCATGTCTGGACGCGGCAAGCAGGGCGGCAAGGCGCGCGCCAAGGCCAAGACCCGCTCATCCCGAGCCGGCCTGCAGTTCCCCGTGGGCCGCGTGCACCGGCTGCTGCGCAAAGGCAACTACTCGGAGCGGGTGGGCGCCGGCGCCCCGGTCTACCTGGCGGCCGTGCTGGAGTACCTGACGGCCGAGATCCTGGAGCTGGCTGGCAACGCGGCCCGCGACAACAAGAAGACGCGCATCATCCCGCGTCACCTGCAGCTGGCCATCCGCAACGACGAGGAACTCAACAAGCTGCTGGGCCGCGTCACCATCGCGCAGGGCGGCGTCCTGCCCAACATCCAGGCCGTGTTGCTGCCCAAGAAGACCGAGAGCCACCACAAGGCCAAGGGCAAATAAGCCGCCTCAAAAACCTTCCAGTTAAGCCAAAGGCTCTTTTCAGAGCCACCCACGTTTTCATGGGAAAGAGCTTTGCGTCTGTTTCATGTCAACCAGGTGGCAAACATGGAGAACAAATGCTCCCCTAGCGCCCAATAGCAGATTTAGGTTCGCAAAGGGGCAAGTCAGAGTCACTGACCCCAACTGACCTGGAGCTCGCCGTGTAGACCTGGATCTCCGGAGCCCGCTGCCATGATTCCCTGAAATCATTTCTTAATCCCAGAGTTGAGGTCACTTCGAAACTCAAAAGGTTTGTGGCCGCCACTAAGTCATAACTTATGGGCACATATCTCTGACACAGATCATCTGGTGCACCGGTCCGGGCCTGCCTGCTTCTGGTCTCCAGCGAAATTCGGTGCCCTCGGATCAGGAAGCTAGCCGCGTGAGGTGCTGACCCCGAACTGTGCCGCCTCCCCAAGGATGCCCGTTCCCGTGAATGCTCCTGTCTTGTGGATACCCGGTCCCTGTGGATCTGGAATGTCTTTGACATTTGTAATTAATGACATCGCAAATATATATGTTTTTGTTTCTTTTCCTGTACTTAAAAGTGCTTCAAAACACATGACCCAAAAAGTGCAGAGCCTGGCGTGGTGGTGCACGCCCTTAATCTCGATATAGGGCTGAGATCCGTGTTCCAGGACAGCCAGCTCTACATAGGGAGTTCTAGGCCCGATCCGACTGCATAGTGAGAGTCCCATCTCAAATAAGTGCTCAAAATATCTAGTCGTGATAGCCATTCAAGATGCGCCCCAAACCAGTGAACTGTTGGTTTTAATAGGATTTTTAGAAGCTTTGTAGCACAATTATTGGGTGGTTTTCTCGTTCCATTGTTCAATCCTTAAAAGTACATTCCAAGTTAAGTAGTACCGTCCTTTAGAAGCAGGGCTTTATGGCACATATGAACATAAAGTTAAAAATACCTACTCCATGCTTTTCAGCTTCATTCTTTCCTGAAGCCCCTTGTCTGGAGATATTTGTAAATGTGGTTTTTTTTTTTCCTTTCTATGTTCTATGTATCTTCCATAATGTTAAGTTTTTTTCCTACTCCATAATATAAAGCAGGGCGTGGTGGGCCACACCTTTAATCCCAGCACTCAGGAGGCAGAGACAGGCGGATCTCTGAGATCTGGTTTACATAGCGAGTTCCAGGCCATCTGGGGCTACAGGGGGGTCCCGCCTCAAAAACCATAAAGAAAACTGAAAATACACTAAAAATAAAATGGATGGGACAAGAATGATGTTAAATGAAAAACAGGAAACAGCTCTGGATCCTAAACCATGGGAAAGAATGAGCACGCAGGGTTCCTTCCCCTTCCCCTCCCTCTCGGGGGCGCCTGGGCCCTACCCGCCACTGCGTTTCCTGTCTTCACTCCGGTCCGCAGGTTCCCTATAAGAGATCTGCTGACCAC
This sequence comes from Nannospalax galili, assembly GCF_000622305.1. Classification (NCBI taxonomy): domain Eukaryota; kingdom Metazoa; phylum Chordata; class Mammalia; order Rodentia; family Spalacidae; genus Nannospalax; species Nannospalax galili. Next base: position 71,980 of record NW_008331504.1, read on the forward strand.
GCGCCACTATCAGTTTGGTTTCGTTTTCAAGCTGAGCATGTCTGGACGTGGCAAGGGCGGGAAGGGCCTGGGCAAGGGCGGCGCAAAGCGCCACCGCAAAGTCCTGCGCGACAACATCCAGGGCATCACCAAGCCCGCCATCCGGCGCCTGGCCCGGCGCGGCGGCGTCAAGCGCATCTCCGGCCTCATCTACGAGGAGACCCGTGGGGTGCTGAAGGTCTTCCTGGAGAACGTGATCCGCGACGCCGTCACCTACACAGAGCACGCCAAGCGCAAGACGGTCACGGCCATGGACGTGGTCTACGCGCTCAAGCGCCAGGGCCGCACCCTCTACGGCTTCGGCGGCTGATGCGCTCCGACCGCTGTCCCCACAAAGGCCCTTTTCAGGGCCGCCACATTCTCAACAGAAGAGCTGCGATAGCTGTTGGTGTGGCGTAGGTGTTACGAGAAAGTCTTGTATTTCGACAAAGAGTAGTTAGTGTTCGAGGTAGGTCTTCGGTACCGGTGTGAACTAACGGTTAAGTAATATTTCGTTGTATTTGTGCGTTATTTTATGCACCATTTCGGTTGGAGATTCAAATACCGTCCAGCTTCTAGGCGTCAATCTGAAAAATTAGACCGTTCACATTAAGACCTGAAACGGATTAGAGGTAGGTGGCCGAGGAAGACAGTAACGTTCTTCCCCTTACACTGAAGGCCGAAATCTGGTTATGAGTAGTTACAAGGTGAGAGAAGGAAAGAATAATGCCTGAGAAGTACGTTCATTTGGCGATGCTGCAGACATTACAGTATATACCAGTGTGTTAACATTCTGTATCTCACTTGATTTTTCTGTGTCGGGAGTGTGTGCAGTTTTTTGGTTGTGGGCTTGAACCAGGCGCCATCACAAGCTAGGCAAACACTCAAACTGAGCCGCCTCATCCTCTGGAGTAGGCGGGATTACAGGCCTGAGCCACCTACACACCCAGCATTGTGTAATATTTTAAGTGTAGCTTTATTGTTTTGTTTTCATTTTTATTTTATGTGAGTGTAAGTGCACCTGTGACCTGCAATATCCAAAGGTCAGAAAAGAACATCAGATGCCCCAGAAATGGAGTTATGGATGGTTGGTAGCCACCAAGTGGGTGCTAGGAATCAAACCCAGGTCCTCTGCAAGAGCAGCCAGGGCTCTCAACCGCTGAGCCATCTCTCCAGCCCCGATGTGTAATATTCTTTCCTACTCCACCTCTGAGAGAGAAATCAAAGAATGGGAGAATGGGGCAATGAGCCAGGATAAGTGCACGTCACTGTGCCACCTGGAATGGATCCTCTTAATCTTCCAGGTTGTGGGCCTAGCTGGGGAAGTAATTTTTATTCCTTGTGTGTATTTGTATTGTTTATTAGTACTACGTGCACATGTGTGGTGGGTGGTGATGGACACAGAACAAGGATGGCAGGGTATCTAATAAAATGTTACACATGAGAAAATTTAAATGTTAAAGAAACCTGGGGACCAGGAGACTCCCTGAGCCTCTAACTTCGGAGCCTTTTATTTGCATGGATAAAGGGAGGTACTCTAAGCAGGTTCAGGAACTAAAGGTAGGTAAATCAAAGGACATGTCTCTTCAGGAACTCGGGAAACGATTAGCAATAAAGTATGGCCTGTTTACTAGGAATAGAGCAAATGTTCACAAAACAGTAATAAGGTATAGTTGGTTTGGTTTTTTGTTTTTTCTTTTTTTTACTCTAATCTAGACATAAGGGACACTGCACTTGAGAACCTGCATCGTGCCTCTCGGGCTTTGCCATCAGAGACAATCTTGGCTGGCGGCAACTTTGCACATATGCCAAGCATGTTGTTGTGGGCAAAGTCCAAACAGGGCGGTGGTCTCCAACATATTTGAATTGTCAAATTTACAGAGCTATTACATGACCTTACCCTCTTCATTTTTCAGGTTCCAACTCATTGCAGCAAGCACTCCCATAGGAAAGTGTAGTTGGTAATCCCAGAAATAACTTGTGTCCAGTCCTTACCCCTAGGGTTTAAGGTCACTGCTGTGCCTCGATTCCCATGTATTATAGCACTCGACATGTATGATCCATGTATTATAGCACTCGACATGTATGTTTGACTATTAAATACTGAGGAAGGGAATGCTTACGTTTTATTTTAGTTTTTACTTCAAACTGATGCTGTATTCAGTCATCAGTAACACTGAAGTGTGCTTCAAACAATTCAGGCACATAATCTAAATCTCTAAGAACTCAAAATATAGATCAAGAATTGCCATGAAACTTTAGAAAATTTAGAATTTGATGAACTGTAAAAGTATAGACACTGGACTTCAAGCACTTGAAGTGAAAAAAAAAAAAGCAAGATATCTAATCTGGGGGCTGGAGGGCTCAGCAGTAGAACACTGGCTGCTCTTGTAGAGGAACCAGGTTTGAATCCCAGCACCCAAGGCACCGCCAGAGCCACCCTATGATCTCAATTACAGAAGTAAAGACAAACAGTTAAAGGAGGAAAGGGTCCCTTTGAACCCTTTTGTGCAAAAAAAAAAAACTCCAAAAAGCTTCCAAAATTCAATATGCAGTCACCACTAGGACACCTGAAATGCTACTCAATTTCTGGTTTCTACTGGATGAGAAATTGAAAGTGACTAGTCTGTCCAATTGTTACTGAGGAGGCTGGAGTAACTGTCAGGTTCAAGGCAGTGGTTGAGGGTCAATGTCATCTGTTTTAAGACATGAAGTATTCAACTAAACAATGCTTCTAGGAGTCATTAATGTAGCAAGTTTTTAATAATTTATTCAAAGTTAAATGAAATTAACATATATGACTGAAGAGGGAGGAAATGATGGACATATGTGGTCTCATGGGAAAGAAGGGCCTGCTGGAATCCTGTCCAGTCTCTCATTTGAGCAAATTATTTAAGCTCTGTGCATCCATTTTGCTATCTGTGAAAGGACATTGATATTACCTGTGATTCCTTCCAGCTGTTAAATCTGAACTCCCCATAGAAACAAAATGAGATCCAGGTGAAAGGAGGCCAAAGAGACAGGTTTACTTCCACCCAGGTTTTTCAATTAAAGTCCAATGTTCTTGCAGAACTTAAGAACAAAAATAAACCTTAAAATCAAGATGATGTATTTGCAAAAATGGCTTATCAGAGCCCAGCGTGGTGGCGCACACCCTTAATCCCAGCACTCTGGAGACAGAGGAGGCTCTCTGTGGGACTGAGGCCAGCCTGGTCTCCATAGTGAGCTCCAGGCCAGCTGTGGCTACAGGGAGACCCTGTCACAAAAGAAAAGAGAGGGAGGGAGGGAGAGAGGGAGGATAAAAAAGGTTCCAAGGTAAAGAAACCTTAATCTGATAATAAAATACACCTGAAGATGAAATTCATCACAGCAGGTCCCAGCTTCAAGTGGCTGAGATAGGTCAGAATCGGCTGCCAGGGCTGCATTGCAAGAGCCTGTCTCAAAGTCCTGTGTACTGGAAGCCTAGAATATGTACTGGAGAAACACACTAATCAATGATACAAGCATCATTTCTCTTAACTTTCTCATTTTCCATGAAATTTAAGTAGGCAGTTGTACTGCAGTGGCATTTTCTCTCATCAGCTGAGATCAGCCTAAGGGATATAAAGTTTGCCATCAACAGAAGTGACAGGGCGGATCCATGAAGACAGTCCTGCTTGAGTCATTTCCCTGAGGTGAAACACTAAGCTCAAACCACATCATCCTTTCTCTTGTTCAGACACTCTCCTCCGTTGCCTCTGCCCTTGCTCCTTTCTTTGAAACTTACCACTTCCACTGTATCCTGTAGGTTAATTCCCACATGATAAAATATGCATATTGATCCCTACCTCAGACTTATGTAAAGATGAGCTATGCCATAGGCACAGGTATAGAGGAGGGCTTGGAACATTGATAAGCCCTCAATAATAAGTGTTAAGAATCGTGTTGATATTTTTTGAAATATTAACAATAATTGGTAAATCTCTACTGAAGAACAGAACACGTTTTGTATGTTAAATGTTCAGGTTAAACCCTGCTCATCTTTAAGCTTCCAAGAGGGCAGGCAGTTCATTCCATATGCTCTCTAGCTGAACCCTCAAAGCCTGGAGGTGTGGATACATATATACACTCATGTTTCATTAACTGAAATAAGTCGAGTCTTTTGAGCCTGGCCTCCGTTTACCTTTTTATTATTTGAGACATGGTCTCATGTAGCCCAGGCTGACTAGAATAGCCTAGAAGTTCTGAACCTGCTTCAGCCTTTAGTGTTGGGTGACTGGCAGGTGTGAGTGCTGGGTGACAGGTGTGCTCCACCACTCCCGTTTGTGCAGTGCTGAGACTGAGCCCAAGGCTCCCTGGTGCCACACAAGTCCTTTACATCCTTAGCCCTGCTCTCTGCTTCTGAATCACAAATTAAGCAAGGACAGAACGTGACTTAAAATTCATTAACACGTCCCTTTGTCCAAAGTCCACAAAACTGGGCAGCCTGACTGCTCAGACCGGTGGAACGGGCAGTTCGTCCCTCGATAAACCTCTGCAGGTGCAGGTCTTGCCCCACCCTGTTCGCTTTTGAAAACTCTGTCCCAGGCGAACCATATGAAGATGCTACTAACCAGCCATGCAGTTTAAGGTGTTTAGGTTGGGCACACATTTCCATGATCATATTGCAGACTATGCTGCCTAGCCTGGTGTGTTCCCGTACAGCTGAAGAGGAAGTGGAAGGGAAAGAGGCACATTGGGTAATCCCAAATTCAAACTGAACCCTGCCCACCATGCCAAACCTATTACCGTAACCTAGACGTTAAATTAGCAGCCACGCTGCCGAACCTCTAAGACCAAACAGCGGGAATCGGGTTTTCCTGCATGAAGTGCTCATGGCACACTAAGGTAGTACTGAGATTTAGAGCCATTTGGCTCCAAAAAAATAACTTCCCTGCATAGCCCCAACCCGCCATACGTGAGAATACTGGGCATCTCAGAGTTGCCTGAACCAAAGTTGTCTACAGTTCTCATATCGACAATGTGGGCGGCTCTGAAAAGAGCCTTTGGTGTTTCACGGTTAACGATGGCGCTCTTCGGAACGTTCACTTGGCGCTAGTGTACTTGGTGACGGCTTTGGTACCCTCGGACACGGCGTGCTTGGCCAGCTCCCCAGGCAGCAGCAGGGGCACGGCCGTCTGGATCTCCCGGGACGTGATGGTCGAGCGCTTGTTGTAGTGCGCCAGGCGCGACGCCTCGCCCGCGATGCGCTCGAAGATGTCGTTGACGAACGAGTTCATGATGCCCATGGCCTTGGACGAGAGTCCCGTGTCGGGATGCACCTGCTTCAGCACCTTGTACACGTACACCGAATAGCTCTCCTTGCGGCTGCGCTTGCGCTTCTTGCCGTCCTTCTTCTGCGCCTTGGTCACCGCCTTCTTGGAACCCTTCTTCGGGGCGGGCGCCTTCGTGGGCTCGGGCATCGCGACGAAGACAACAGGCACCAAACTGCAGGAACCGGAATACTGACGCCGAAGAGGGCGAGCCACCCTATTTATCGGTCTTTTATGCAAATGAGGACGGGGAACGCCGCTTCTGATTGGTCCAAATCGTTAGCGCGCCAATGGGCCTTGCCCAATCAAAACACGAGGCGGGCACAGTCGCACGCCCCATTGGCGTAAACGAAAACGGGAAGACAGCCAATCACACGGCCACCTTTTCGCGCCTTGAGGAAACTATAAGAGCCCAGCCGGGGAACCTTGGTGTCACCCAACTCCTAACTGCCGTTTGCTCTTCGCCATGTCTGGACGCGGCAAGCAGGGCGGCAAGGCGCGCGCCAAGGCCAAGACCCGCTCGTCCCGGGCCGGCCTGCAGTTCCCCGTGGGCCGCGTGCACCGGCTGCTGCGCAAAGGCAACTACTCGGAGCGGGTGGGCGCCGGCGCCCCGGTCTACCTGGCGGCCGTGCTGGAGTACCTGACGGCCGAGATCCTGGAGCTGGCGGGCAACGCGGCCCGCGACAACAAGAAGACGCGCATCATCCCGCGCCACCTGCAGCTGGCCATCCGCAACGACGAGGAGCTCAACAAGCTGCTGGGCCGCGTCACCATCGCGCAGGGCGGCGTCCTGCCCAACATCCAGGCCGTGCTGCTGCCCAAGAAGACCGAGAGCCACCACAAGGCCAAGTGAGCGGGGCGGGGTCCCCCGAGAACAAAGGCTCTTTTCAGAGCCATCCACGCCGTCCTTGGAGGAGCTGGCACACGCTGATGGGTCCCCACTGGCCTCGAAGCAGTGGGCTAATCGCAGGTCATCCAGCCTGGCAGGGCAGAGTGCTGGGCCGCAGTGGTACGTGACAGTCTGGTCTGACTTGGAACGTCTCCTTGTTTAGGGGTGCTCTCGGGGTCTACGTGTTCGGGTTTGCGTTTTGTTCTTGGAGACGGTCTGTGCTGCCCCAGATGGCCCCCGTTTGCCACCGGCGGAATGCTGGGACTAGGGGCGGCACCACCCCGCCCGACCCCTGGGCGTTTACTTGAGACGCTCGCTTAGTGGCCCAAACTGAGCCCTGAAAAGTAGCGGAGCATGACCTTGAACTGGCGATCTCCCAGGGCGCCTGCACGCCCGACTTAACCCGGAGTGCTAGAGGCAGGGCTCTTGACCAACTAACCCTTTCCCGGGTGTTGGGATTCATAAAATTCTCACTTTAACTGCACCAGCATATCATTGCGAGAGGACTCGACTCATGCAATTTGTTGGTTAAAAATGGGCTTTTCCAGCCCCACAGGCAAACCTGGCCAGAGTTCATACTAGGAATTTGTCGGTACTGAGGAGTAGTTAGTACAGCCTATAGGATATGGAAACTGCTTCCGGTGGGAAAGGCTGGGTGAGACTTCCTGCGAAGAAAGTGCATTGCAGGTAAGATCGTGATGGCAGCGGCTGTTTTAGGTCGAGGTACTTGGTCAGAGTCAGACTGAACTGGAATAGTTTATGGGATGAAGAGCATCCCAGGTAATGGCTACAGGTGAGAAATGGAAAACTCCGCCCCGAAACCGCCGGCACCCTTAGGCGGCTCCAGGAGGGAAAGCTTGACAGTTGGGTCTTTGGGATCTCCAGAAATTAATATGCAAATGACTTTTCAAATAAAATGTGCATGTGAATATGAAACTATTAACAGATTACAAATCAAGATAAGCAAATAAAATAGCAAATAAGACGAACAAGTAATTATGAATAAATGCAATAAAAATAAGTGAGTGTCTGGAGAGATGGCTCTTGTTCTTGCAGAAGACCCAGGTTCGAATCCCAGCACCCACATGGCAGCTAACAACTGTCCATAACTCCAGTTCCAGGGGGATCCGACACCTGTTCTGACCTCCTGGGGCATTGCATGACACGGGTGCACTTACCTACATGCAGGCAATACATACATACACATAAAAATAATAAACAAAAGTAAATGAAACTGACAAGGGACTGGAGGTTTGAGGACAAAGAGAGGGCAGAGTTCCCCATGTCTCTGCAGCACATCAGTCTGGGAACAGCCCACAGCGCCTGATCTGTGGTGGAAGACAGGTGGGCTGTTGCTGAATGCATACCTGCACAAACTCTCTTTTTGGCGGCTTATCTGAGGTTTCATCCGGAAGCTTTGCTTTTCCCTCCATTCCACAGCTGAAGTAGCTCTCATGGATTCTAAGTTCATAGGAAAGCTCTCAAGTCTGAGCTGAGGCTCCCAAATTTCAGGGTGTCTCCCCAGCAGCTCAGATAATTCACCTGCATCACGGTTGTCCTATCTCCAACTGCTCTTATCTCTGCCTGGTTTTACTTGAGCTCAGGCCAAAAAAGACCAGTTCTCAATTTTTTTTTTCCACAAGTGAATGATGAAATTTAAATTTAGTTCAAAGACAAACTGTCTTTTTTTGTCTTTTGAGATAGCACCCCACAATGTAATCCTGTCTGCTCTAGAACTCACTATGAAAACCAGGCTGGCCTCAGTCTCACAGTTACTGGGCTGCCTCTGCTGCCTGAGTGCTCGGACTGAAAGCGTGGGCCACCACACCTGACCTCATTTTCATCTTTTAATTCCTTAGAACATATTCCCAAATTTTATTGGTCCCAGTAGCAGAATCCCAGGACTCACCCACAGTGAGGGGGATAAAGGCTTCAGAGAAATAACGAGGTGCGGTAAGTCTACAAAGAAAGAAAACCTGTGCTCTGTGACATGCTCAAAAAGTAGAGCTTGCTTAATGTTTTCACATAATTATTCTTTACAGCTTCAGTAGAGTCAACCAGAGGGACCGTGAAGTCAGTAGTGGGTGCAGTCTGGAGGTCACTGCAGGATGACCTGAGACCCACAAGAGCTGAGAGGGATTTCAGGTAATCAGGGTTTTTTATAACACTGTCACTTGCAGTTGGCCACTTGCAACAGGGGAAGCTGGGATAGGAGATCCAACAGCAACTCACAGACCAAAGGCATTCATAGACTTCAGAGGGAAGAGGTCTTTGAATCTAGAGAAGGGGCTCTGAGTTCAGCAGACTGCTGAAGGTATTAGATAGGGTAGGAGGCAGCAATTTAGGAAGCTAACCCCATTGTCCACCCGACTTTGGGGCTGTTACTGCTGGCCAAGCACTTTAGGGAAGGTTGGAATTTAAGGCCTGGCTGACTCGTGCCTTGCTTGATGGCACACATCTTTAGTTCCAGCACTGGGTAGGCAGAGGCAGGCGGATCTCTGGGAGTTCAAGGCCAGCCTGGTCTACAAAGTTGCAGGCCAACTGGGGCTACAGAGAGACCCTGTCTCAAAAAAAAGAGAGAAAGAAAAGAAAGGAAAGACTTCTTGTAATAGTGACACCATAAACACTAAAACCATCCTCACTGTTTTTTGTTTCTTTTCACTTTTTAAATATTTGTCATTTTTATTTTATGTGTATTGTCTGCATGTGTGTAAGTGCACCTGTGTCGTACAGTGCCTACAGAGGTCAGAAGAGGGCATCAGATTCCCCTGGAACTGGAGTTACAGATGGTTGTTAGCCACCATGTGGGTTCTGGGAATCGAACCTGGGCCTTCTGCAAGAGCAGCCAGAGCTCTTAACTGCTGAGCCATCTCTCCAGATTGGTTTTTATTTTTTTTGAGACAGGCAGGGTCTTACTATGTATCCCTGGCTGGAACTCCACATGTAGGTCAGGCTGGCTTTGAACTCACAGAGATCCACCTGCCTCTGCCTCCTGAGTGCTGGCATTAAAGGCATGTGCCACCACACCTGGCTCTTTAACTGTCTATTTAAATAGACTGTGTCCCTTTTGCTTTTTTGTTTTGGTTTGGTTTGGGGTTTTTGTGTTTGTTTGTTCGTTTTATATGTTCAAGAGCTTGCCTGCAAATATGTGCATGACATGCATGCAATGCCCACAGAGGCCAGAAGAGGGTGTCCGATCTCCTTGGAACTGGAGTTACAGATGGTTGTGAGACTCCATGTGGGTGCTGGGAGTCGAATCTAGGTCCTTTGAGTGTTCTTAACCGCAGAGCTCTCTCTCCGGCCCCAAGTTTGTGGGGTTTGGTTTGCTTTGGTCTGGTGTGGTTTGATTTGGTTTGATGTGATCTGGTTGCCTGGTTGCTTGCTTAGGCTTTTTGCAAACTAAATTTCAAGCATGGGTGGCTTAAGGCTTACTTAAAGGTTTGAGCTAATCGTTTTAATAAGGTTGTTTGTTAGCCAAAGTATTTGTTGCCTCTTAGGCCACAAATATAGGGAAGGTACAGAGGTCACAAAGAAAGGAGGATCTAGAAAGAATGACCCAGTGGTCATGTAGTCGGGGCGGGGGGGGGGCCTTCCATCTCCACCAGCAGAAATCCAGATGGAGCCTGTTAGCAGGGGCAGGGGGCTGCTTGCTTTCTTTTTTGCAGCCTCCTGACTGTTACTAGAACACTAGCACCCACTTTGTGTTAAAATATGTGTTTGTATCTTGGGAAGAGTCCAAAGGAAAGAATGGCTTTCCTTCCAGGGCCTTTTGAAGCACTTCCCAGTGACTGATGCTTTTCTTTTGAGAACCAGAAGTCAAAGTGCCTCAGCCAAGAAAGCTGAAAACTACGGTAGATCCTGGCCTTGGGGATGAGGCCTGGATGGTGAGGAGGATGAGGAGGATGAGGAGGATGAGGAGGATGAGGAGGCCTAGATGGTGAGGAGGATGAGGAGGATGAGGAGGATGAGAAGGATCAGGGGGCCTAGATGGTGAGGAGGATGAGGAGGCCTAGATGGTGAGGAGGATGAGGAGGCCTAGATGGTGAGGAGGATGAGGGGCCTAGATGGTGAGGAGGATGAGGAGGATGAGGGCGCCTAGATGGTGAGGAGGTAGAGGTCTAGATGGGGAGGAGGAGGAGCCACTAAAAACTGAAAAAGAGTATTAACAGTTACCACAGCATCTACATTGTATTCGGTGCTATAATCTAGTGATGATTTAAGATGTATGGGAATATATGAATAGGTTAGATGCAAATACTGGGCCATTTTATATAAAGGACTTCAACACCATGAACTTTGGTACTTGGGATGAGGGGTCCCTGAAACAAATCCCACTCGTATAACAAGACACCTCTGTATTTGCTCATCCAGTATTGTGCTGTTGGTTCTATTACATGATGCATTTATCTCAAAAACACTGTGTACTATTCTTTTTGAAATCTTTATTCATGTGTATGTTGTATCTACCAGGCTGAGTGCAGGTGCCCATGGGAGCCAGAAGCAGGTGTTAGAGTTGGATCCCCATTGTGAGCTGCCTGATGTGGGTGCTGGGAACCAAAGTCAGGTCCCCTGGAACAGTAGTACCAGCTCTTGGACGAATAGCCATCTCTCCAACCCCAGTGCACTGTCTCGTATAGTACATCCAGTATTTGGAAAGGCAAATTTTCCTCTTGAAGTGGTCAGAATCAAACCCAAGGAGTAACTAGACAAGCATTTTGAATTTATTATGTTTTGGCTCTTGTTAACATGTTTGTCTGCATTGTGGTATTTTTTATATCTTTCCATATTTTATAGTTTTGCAAGTATTATAATTCATTTGTGAAATTAATTCTTAATTATGTTTATTTGTTTTGCTTTGTTTTTCTGTTTCGCTTTCTGTTTCTAGAACTTGAATGAATGAACTTGGGCATGAGTGACAAGCCACACCCTCTTGTATAGATATGCAGATACAGATAAAGAGTTATTTATGTACCTTTTAATTTGTTTTTATTTTATGTGCACTAGTGTTTTGCCTACATGTATGTAAGTGCACTCATATCATGGAAGACCCGCAGAGGCCAGAAGTGTCAGATCCCCTGGAACTGAAGTTATGGTCTGTTATTAGCTGCCATATGGGTGCTGCGAATCAAACCCAAGTCCTCTGGAGGATCAGCCGGTGCTCTTGACTGCTGAGCCAGCCCTCCAGCCCCAGCTTTTTAATTATACATTTGTGTGTGGGTATGTAGCAAGGCCAGAGAGGTCACTGGATTCCCTGGACCTGGAGTTAGAGGAGGTTGTAAGCACCCAACATAGGTGCTAGGAACCAAACCCAAGTCCTCTGAGAGAGTAGTACATGATCTTAACCACTGAGCTGTCTCTCCAGCCCCTATAATTTTTAAAAGCTAAGTGTATACATTTCTGAATTAATGTTTTAAATAATAACTAGCAAGTGTGTTCAACTTGTATTGATAAACATTTATTGATTCTCCAAGGTTATCTCAGTCAATGTATCATCTTCAAATCATAATGCCCCACTTATTTTTCAAACTTTATCCACATTTTCTAGTTCTAAGCCATCCTAACAAACCATGATAATCCCTCTCATGAAATGTCAGCATATATATAATATGTTTTATAATATATTTTAACATATATATGTAATATGTATGTGTGTGTGTGTGTGTGTGTGGAGACAGGGTCTCCCTGTAGCCCCAGCTGACCTGGAACTCACTGTGTAGATCAGGCTGGCCCTGAACCCACAGAGATCGGCCTCCCGAGTGCTGGGACTACAGGCATGCACCACCACGCCCGGTGTGTGAGTCATCTTATTTCCCTTGCAGTTTCCACAGGCCTTATTATTTGAACTACTTTTTTTTACAACCGCATTCTTCGTTTGTTTTCCTTAGAGTACTTCTAGACTTGTATTTATTCATCCATTCATTCAAAAAGAGTGTTTGAATGCCCATCACAGGCCAAGCACCCTAAAGATAAAACAGTTAAGGCCTCAGTGCAGGGACCGTGCACTGTAGCTCCTAGCAAGTGACAGAGGCCAAAATAAATGTCTTTGTTTCAATAAAATAAGAAGTTAAAATAGTAACATGCACATGCCCTCTATTTTCAGCTTGGTCAGAGCTGAGCAATTAAAAGTTACTTACTAAATTAAGTTTAGGGTATTTGTGCTGTAAAACTACAGCCAACTCAATCTCTCTCTCCCTCCCTACTTCATTCCCTCTTTATGACACAATGCTGGTCTAACAAGATTCCTTCAAATTGAACCTTGGCCTTACCCTCCACAGCCATGGTGAAAAGAATGGAGCCTTTGGAAAATTACAGATGAGGGCCACTAGGCCACAGAGCCTGTCTAGGAACCCATAACCCTAGTTCTTCCTCTCTGCTGATGACCAAGAACTTCTTAATCAGATTACATTAGACTTAAGACCTGGTGGCTTCAAAGATTCAACCATGTGCCTCTTAAACCCTGAGTACTAAGATGTTCCTCCCCTCTAAGGCCAAATAGCAGGAAGGACTACAGGAGACAGAAAAATAACCAGCAGTCTGGCACAAAACACAATCTCATAGCCTTGAGAATCTTGGTGAACAGCCTTTACTAACCAGCTTTACTGTTCCTTCTCCAAGTCACTGTCCTCAGAGGTGCAAAATTTCTTTCCTTTGCAACCTCACGTCTCTAAAAATGCACTAAGATTTGTTGAAAATATGACAGTAGGAGAAATTCAAAGCCACCTGCATTAGAACTATGCCCATGTGTATATGAAGCAAGTTAATAATCTACTAGTGTTTATCAGTCTGCCTTTGTTACTGGTAAGAGTCCCTGTCCAAGTAAGAACCGATGAGGGGGCTGGGGTCCGGGTCCTAGCTAAAGCGGTACAGTGCTAGTTTGCCTAGCCAGTGTGAGGCCTGGATTTGATCTTCAGTACTAAAGAAAAACTTACAATGCTATTTTTTCTTCCATCTAATATTTTAAAATCTAATGTACTTATCTAAATGACTCAACATTCTAAAAATGAAAATAAAATCTGTACATCTTCTAACTATTTTGTGTGTGTGTGTGTGTGTGTGTGTATGCGTGTATTGCCTGCATGTAGGTAAGTGCACTTGTGTCGTGCAATGCCTGCAGAAGACAGAAGAGGCTCTCAGATCCCCTGGAACTGAGGTTATGGACAGTTGTTAGCTGCCATGTGGGTGCTGGGATTTGAGCCCAGGCCTTCTGCAAGAACAACCAGTGTTCTTAACCACTGAGCCATCCCCCCAGCCCCTCTTCTAATTATTTTTCATTACATTTATGTATCTGCATGTAGTGTGTGTGTGTGTGTGTGTGTGACATGCATGTGCCACAGCACACTTGTGGAGATTAAAGGACAGTTTAGGGGAGTTGATTCCTTCTACCATGTGGAACTCAAGGATTGAACTCAATTTGTCAGGCTTTAGCCTCAAGTGTCTTCAGCCCCTGAACCAACCCACCAGCCCACATTATTTTTCTTTTTCTTTCATTTATTTTTATTTTATGTGTATGAGTGTATTGCCTGCATGTATGTGAGTGTACCTGTGTTGTGCAATGCCACGGAAATCAGAAGAGAGCTTCAGAACTGGAGTTAAGGATGGTTTGTAGCCGTTATATGGGTGCTGGGAATCGAACCCCAGCCCCCTGTAAGAGCAGTCAGTGCTCTTAACTGCTGAGCCAGCTCTCCAGCCCCCAGCCCACATTTTTTAAAGAGAAAACTTTACCTTCATAGAACATCAAAGGTACAACTCCAAGAGAGAAAAAATAAATTTGATTATCACAAAATCAAGAACCTGAAGTTAAGTTCACTGTTGACAAAGTCAACAGTAAGTAACACTAACACATAAACAGTATTGCCAGGTCTCAAATTCATAACCCACTAATTAATGACTAGAATAGAAAATCCACCTCCTTTGCCTCAGCATGTAAAATGCCTCTACTTCAATACTAACATGAAAAAAATAAGAAAAGTTGATGTATATAATGCAAATCAAAGGCTGTGGATGTGACTCATTGGTAGAGTGCTTGCCTTATGTGCATAAGGCCCTGGGTTTAATCCACAACACACACACACACACACACACACACACACACACACACAAAAAAAAAAAAGTGGACCTCAAGTGGCTCAAACATACAAGATGCCCAAAATCTTTAGAAAGCATAAATGTACTTTTTTGTGTGTGTGTGTCTTTGAGACAGGGTCTCCCTGTAGCCCCAGCTGTCCTGGAACTCACTATGTATACCAGGCTGGCCTTGAAATCACAGAGATCCGCCTGCCTCTGTCTCCCAAGTGCTGGGCCTACAGGCGTGCACCACCACGCCCAGCTAATATACTTTTTTTTATGATGAGATCCATTAGATTTCAAAGTTGAAAGTTGGAAAGAGTTGACAGGGATAAAACTGTACAAAGTCCTAGTGGGAACACAGGCCAATTAAAGAACAAACGGGTAAGTCAGGCCTTCTGTCTGCATTCCAAGGAAATATCTGCACAGGAGCTTAAGAGAGCACAGCTAAAAAGTGTGTCGTTGGGAGCTGAGGGACAGTGGAAGCAACTTTAGATTCATTCCTGAGACAGTTGGTAGGAGGCCTGGTGAGTGAATGCTGGTGACTTCATAGGGACTTCAGAAATGAGTTAGGTGTGCACAGGGCAAATGTGATGATTCTTAAAGGTAAATGTTTTTAAAGTCAAATCATGTGCTATTGATGCAAACTTACATGTACAATCAAAATGATGCACAATAAATTTTAAAAATAGAAAAAGTTTGGCCAGGCATGGTGGCACATGCCTTTAATCCAAGCACTTGGAGGCAGAGGCAGGTGGATCTCTGTGAGATCAAGACCAGTCTGGTCTAGTGAGTTCCAGGTCCACAGGGAGATCCTGTCTCAAAAAGACAAAAAAAGTTGGGGGCTAGAGAAATGTCTCAGTGGTTAAGGGCACCTCTTGCAGAGGACCCAGTTTCAATTCCCAGCACCATGACAGCTAACAACTGTCTGTAACTCCAGTTGTAGGGGAATCCAAGGCCCTCTTCAGACTTCGAAGGGCATTGCATGTGATGGGTGCACTTACTAAGTGCAGGCAATACACTCATACACATAAAATTAAAAATAAAATATTTTTAAAATAGAAAAAGTTGCTTATGGGAGAGGGTGGCTTCAGGATGAGATGACCAAGGAGAGAGAATCTGGTGTTGCAGGAAAGGACAAGTTGATTGGGAGCAGGCTGGACTGAAAGGACAGAGCTACACCACCACCAGACGACAGCAGGTGCTCAGGGACCCTGCCACTCCTCAGTGATGGCTCATCTCTAGGGTCTCGAATTTTGTAGATGCTCTGCAGGTACAGATGGTCTGGATCTTTTCCACAAAGAGTGTTCCAAGAGGTACCGGATATGCTGCAAATGCTTAGAATGCCAGCACTTAGGCATCTGTGCTGGATAGCTTTAGTGTCAACTTGACACACCTGGGTTGAGGGAGCCTCAATTGGGGAATTGCCTCTATTGGACCGGCCTGTGGCCACGTCTTGGGGCATTTTCTTAATGAGTGATGTGGGAAGGCCCAGCCCACTGTGGGTGGTGCCACCCCTGGGCAGGTTGGCCTGTGTTGCACAAGAAAGCAGGCTGAGCAGGGGCCAGGGAGCAAGCCAGTAAGCAGCGTTCCTCCATGGCCTGTGCTCCAGCTCCTGCCTCCAGGTTCCTGCCCTGAGTTCCTACCTTGGGCTCTCTGATGAACTGTGACCAGGGATATGTAAGACAAATAAACCCTTTTCTCCCCAAGTTGGTATTGGTCAGAGTGTTTTGTCACAGCAATGGAGAAACAAACTAAGCGTCTGAGGCAGTCTGGGCTACACAGTGAATTCCAGGAAAACCTGTACTACCTTGAAACCCTCAAATTGGGGGTGGGAAGAGGTGGGGGGACCTCAGTGTCTCTTACTCCTCTAGAGTGCTAACCTGCCTTCCTCTAGGCAGACCACCACCTTTCTGCATTCTGGAACTGATAAGAAGTATTTCTTGAGCCGGGCATGGTGGTGCATGCCTGTGATCCCAGCACTCCGGAGGCAGGGGTAGGCGGATCTCTGAGTCTGAGGCCACCCTGGTCTACAAAGTGAGTTCCAGGCCAGCTGGAGCTACAGGGAGACCCTGTCTCAAAAAGACAATTTTTTTTTAATTTCTTGTGACTGCTGCGATACAGGGAGACCCTCTCAGTCTGCCCAAGATAGAGGCTCTGACGGAGACGCTAACAGTATTCTCCTGGGGGTGATCACGTCCCACCCCACTTCATTCTCCGCGTCCACTTAGTTTACAGTCTGAAAGACAGAGGCGTTGATGTGCTTTAGCCTCACAAGGCAAAGCACGGAGCTAGCCTGTGGCCTGCGGGTCTCCAGGCCTAGGCCGCAGACCTCTATCTCCAATACCTGGCAAAGCAGGAACGGAAGCCCAGTGGAAGGAAGGCTTCTGCAGACAATATGAAAAAAAATTTAAATATGCTGCAATATCCAATAATTCCTCTAGGGGGAGACAGTCACCACGAAATAAAATTTTCCGTCAGTTCTGTTTGAAATCCATTTTAAACCTTATATTTAAGAAAACATTTTTTAAATGCTCCGGTTTCTCTTTGGGTATGAATTTGGAGACATGGATGCATTTTGTCTGGTGCAAAGTCAAGTTAAACGTGGAAAACTGCTGCATCGCACACAGCCTTATATATACACTATATAAGTGGATACTACACCAGGAGGGGCCCTGTGGCTTAGCTGGTCAAAGCGCCTGTCTAGTAAACAGGAGATCCTGGGTTCGAATCCCAGTGGGGCCTTTCGCTACCACTGCGTTTTTATATTCCCAGTAATTAGTCATCACTAAGTATGTCGAAAACACTTTGAGGAATTTATACATAGTTAGAATCTGTATCGAATTGTATCCGATTTTGGAGATTGCATTAAATTGTTCTGGACATGTGAATTGAGATAAAGGGGGAAAAAATGTAGTGTCTGTAGTTGGCAAGTAGCAAACGATTTGCTGACGATTTTAAGCCTGGACTATGCAAAAATTATCTTGCAGTACAGGACAGACGAACATTTCGAATTCCAGCTTAGAAATTCAGCCTGCAGTTTCTTACCTGTGCTAGCCAACATGTTCAGTGAAATGCATTTTCATTATCATTGTCGGGCAAAGACTTAATAAGGTATGGCATTTGGCTCGCTGTAGGATTTAGTTTTACTTTTGAAAACAAGAGGGAAAAGTCCTGGTGAAATTCAGGCCCTGATCGTTCTGTTTTTGAAGAACCCTAAGAATTTAGCTATCTCATGTTGTCTTGTATGCCCCAGAAAATCCAAAATTCCTTCCCGGTGTCATCACTCTGTCCTTGCCGTTTATATGTTGTTCGTTCGTTTGTTTGTTGTTTGTTTTTTGTTTGCTTGGTTAGCTGATTTTCTGAGACGGGGTCTCGGGCAGCCCAAGCTAGATTTGAATCCTGCAGCCAGCGCCGCCAGCCAGAGTTCAGTGCGTCCACGCCTGTTAGGAACCCCCATCAGCTCTTGTCTGGAACATGTAAGCAGATAACCACACCCATTTTGAATGTTTTTCACCTGCCCGGTGGAAAAGTCTACACCAGTTTCTTCTGGGGTGATGTATTTATTGATGTCGGGGCCACGCAAAGTCTGCATTTCCAAAATCTTTTCAGAGAGTGTGAAAAGGAGAGGCGAAGTTGCTAAAAGAGACAATTCATCTCTCGTGTGATGGCCCGTACGGGGATCGAACCCGCGACCTTGGCGTTATTAGCACCACGCTCTAACCAACTGAGCTAACCGGCCAGCCCTGCTCATGTAGCCTTTCTTACATACTTTCAAAGCACGACGCGCCGTTTTCGTTCCCTGCGAAGAGAGGGACTTTTGCATTGCCCTGATTTCATAGAAAAAGGAACTAGAGACGGACGGACAGCAACGGCCTCCCTGGAGCACGCACCGACTGCTGAGCGTCTCAGACTCCAGGTCCGGCTGGAAAACTCGGGTTACGGAGCTGCGACCTCCCCGGGGCGAACCCGGCCGCGGGCTCCGGAAACTCGGCGTGTCCGGGCCCTGGGCCTCCGCCGCGCTGCAGTACTGCTCCTGGACACCGGGGGCGCCCGAGTGCGGGCTGCCGAGCTCTGCCCCGCCGGGCCGGGGCTAGACCAGAAAACAGCTAGTAAGAAAATATTTCACAGCGTGAGGCAAATGTAGGTGTTACCTTTACTAAATACAGTAACTACTTTATTTGTCCTGTGGTGTTTGTTATTCTTTTATATATATATATATTACATCTATCTTAGGAGCAATAGAATCTACACATTTTAAATAGTCAATGCACTTTAAATAATTGCTGAGCAGGGTATGGTGGTTCACGCCTTGAATCAGCACTCAGAGGTTCCTAATCAGGATTGTTGTGAGTTTGAGGACAGCCTAGGCTACACAGTGAGTTCTAAGAATCCTGAGCTACAGTGTAACACCCGTCTTAAAATAGTTAGATGAGAGATGATAGATGATAGATAGATAGATAGATAGATAGATAGATAGATAGATAGATAGATAGATAGATAGATAGATAGATAGATAGATAGATAGATAGATAGATAGATAGATAGATAGATAGATAGATAGATAGATAGATAGATAGATAGATAGATAGATAGATAGATAGATAGATAGATAGATAGATAGATAGATAGATAGATAGATAGATAGATAGATAGATAGATAGATAGATAGATAGATAGATAGATAGATAGATAGATAGATAGATAGATAGATAGATAGATAGATAGATAGATAGATAGATAGATAGATAGATAGATAGATAGATGATAGATAATAGATAGATGGATGATAGATGATAGAGAGATAGATGATAGAGAGATAGATGGTTGATTGCTAGATAGATAGATGATTATAGATGAATAGAGAGATAGATATTGATAGGTTGATAGATGATTGATAGATAATTGATTGCTAGATAGATACCTGCATCAGCACAGACAGAAACATTATAAACACGATTTTATAATCTCATACGTTCAATTTGTTTAATATTAATTACTATGTCACTTTTAAAATAGTCCTGTTGTTTGTGTTAAATGCTAGCACTTATGCAACCGAATAGCAAATAGAATAATTTCAAATAAACACCTCTCATTGTTATGCTAAGGAACCAACACCTTTGTGTGATTATCTCATATTCTGTAGCGTACGGTGCTGTCTGTTAGTTGGGGCCTGCTGTCCCGCGCCCCCCCCATCCCTCACACACCGGACCCCTGGGTCCCTTCCAGCCCGCCTGCAGCGCCTCTCCCGCTCACCCAACCCCTCCCCCGGCAGAGCCGAGTACCCGGTGTTGCAGGGCGAGAACCGCGGGTAGATTTTCCTTCCCGGCATTAGCAACGCCTTGTGCTCCCTCCATGCGGGATCGCTGAGTCCGGGGTGCAGTGGGGTCTACAGACCCGCACGCTGAGCTGGATAGGCTACCCACCTCGCTGAGTGCGGGACTTGTCCCGGGCGGGCTCTGGTAGTCGGATTAGGAGTAAAAGTGATTTCAAGAAAAGAAACCATGTTTCCGCCCGGTTTCGAACCGGGGACCTTTCGCGTGTGAGGCGAACGTGATAACCACTACACTACGGAAACCACTGCGGAGGTCGCTGCTCATTGAGCCGCACCCATGCTTCAATGAGAAAGCTTCCCTGGCAGGCTTGGGTGTTCTGACCCGTCCTGGAAGTGTCCGGGT
The DNA here is from genome assembly GCF_000622305.1 of Nannospalax galili. Lineage (NCBI taxonomy): Eukaryota > Metazoa > Chordata > Mammalia > Rodentia > Spalacidae > Nannospalax > Nannospalax galili. Next base: position 91,920 of record NW_008331504.1, read on the forward strand.
TAGAAAGGGACTGGATGCCCTGCCTCCTTTGTATTTACAAATAATAACAAGCCACAACCAAGCAAGGTTCCACCCAGGGCTTACTTTGGCGTGCTATCGCACCTGGATGCTCTCCTCTTAGAGACAGAAAATGGCCCTGGGAATCCGAAGTGCACCCTGAGCCCAGGAGCCGATCAGAGACCATCAGCACAGTGTGCAACTTTAACTTTACAGTCAATCAACTCGAAGATTATCCTGGGAAATTCAGGGAAGCAAAGGAAACGTTGAAAGAACGCCCAGTCTACAACCCTGAGGCGTGGTCTTCGCTCTCAAGAAGACGGGTGTCTTAGTGACATCGTCCTTGTGAAAACACGACTATGGTATCTTGTTTCTGTTGTTTTATTATTCAAAGCAAAGGATACACGAACACGGAAAAGCAGCTGAGCACAGAGATAAGGGCCGGCCCCAGATTATGACCATCAGTTCACACATTTGTATCCAATCATAGGCCCTCATTTTCCTAATTATCCCGTCTCCATCTAACCGAGTTCCGTCTGTCCTTTACAGGCCTGAGTCAGGAGCCTAGTGGTGGATAAGCAAAGACATTTCTTCTACTCTGCAAGGGTTGAGTCGCAATAGGAGAGTAAAAAACAGAGGGGAGGAGGCGGAACTGCAATAAATCAGGGATCTGGGTCTGAGTTGAGGTTTTCCTAAATTTGGGAGGGTTTTTTTTGTTTTGTTTTCTGTAACAAAATAAGATTGGAAGGTGGAATGTATGATCTTTCTCAACCACATTTACAGAAATAATTCCACAGTTCAAGATTTCGATTCCTAGTGACTGGTCCTGGGAGCTGCTCTTTTACCCAGGCTGCCCGTGTCAATATCTCTTGCTGAGAAACTGGGCAGCGCCCAGTGAGGTAGCTGTCTGGCCAGGCCCGGCTGATAACTCCTCAGGAGTATCTCCAACACTCCTTCTAGCTCTTGAGGTCAAAGCAAAGTGTGGCCTTTAAGGATGTGTGACACACACCAAAAGAATATATCATTTCGTTCACTCTCGTTAACTTGTTCATTCATTGGAGACAGGGTCTCACAGTTAAGACTAGGCTAGAAGGAACTGCTCTTCCTCAGCCTTCCCATCTGCTTGGATTATAGGCCATGTGCTGGGCTGAACTTGTCAATGTACATGGATGGAAACCCAATAAATCTGAATGAGAATGGATGTTAACTGCACAGGATCAAGAGGGAAGGAATATAAACATTGCATCTGATGAAACTCACTAGTGTTGGGCTTGCTAGGCAGAGACACCTGATTCAGTATCACAGGTCAAGGGGATGGGACTGGCTCCACGTGTTCCTGGTTGGTTATTAATGTAGGTACTCAAAGTCAGGGTGGACCCAACAAAATGAAGTTGAAATATCAGCTGTCTTACTACACTGTCGTGTGAAGAATCAAAGAATCTACAGGTTGAAGGGACTGAAATGCCCTCAAGTGGGATTTGCTAACGGTGTAGACCTCCTGGTGAATGCTGGGCTTCACCAGAGGACTTTTCGCCATGATTGTGAGAAACAGATTCCTGTGTAGAGCTCTGTAGCGCTCTGTGCAGACAGGATATCACAGTGAGCCCTGTGGCCTATGCTCAGGAATCCTAAGTACAATGAGGTGTATGCTAGTGAGTGTGACAGGACCAGGTAGGAGTACTAAATTACGAAAGACTACATGGATCTCGTGGGCCAATTGTGTCTTCCTGGAGATTCACTCTTTTGAGGCACACATTCATTCTAGTACAGCTGCATTGGGCGATGTTATAAAGTGAGGCTATAATCCAATAGGACCTGAGTCCTTATGAGACCAAAAAACAGACATCAGAGCTCTGTCTTCCTGTGTGCACAGGGGAAAGACTACACACGGATGTGGTGGGAAAGCAGAAACCAGTGCCTCACAGCTAGGCCCTGCGTAGCCGGGTAGTGGTAGACACAGAGGAGGGCGGTACCTAACAGTGAAATATTACCCACAAGACAATTTAATATTAAAGTTGAGAACCACGAAGCTCCCTGTTCATAGAAGAGCTCTGAGTCTCTAACTTCCAAGGCTTTGTTCGCAGGGATTGGGTGCTCTAAGCAGGTATTGGAAGTTTCTTTCAGAAGCTCAGGAAACAATTAGCAACAAAGTGTGGCCTATTTACAAGGTTCCGAGCAAATGTTCATACAACAGTATGACGAAAGCTTAGTTTTTTTTTTTTTATTATTAATCTAATCTAAACATAAAGGACACTGTACTTCTGAACCCCACATCAGCATGCATGCCTATCTGGATCTACCATCATAGACAATCTTGGCTACTGGTGACTTCGCACATGTAATCAAGCATACTTTCTGCAGAGTTCAAACAAGGCAGTGGCAGTGGTCTCCAACATCTCCGCCTTTTTTAATTGTGGCAAGAGGGTGGCCGGGGTAATTTTTGAAGAGCTCTCATCATTGGTTAGTCAGATTCTCAGATTGTACAGAAAAGAAAAAGCACAGTTACAGTCACAATGAGAAAATTATTTTTAAAAAAAAAATCCTGATCTTAGAACCTCTGGAATCCACCAGTTATATTTAATCACAGTTTCTAACAATTCCTTGATTTCAGATTCTGGCACCTGAGCCCTGACTGCTTCAACATACATTTAAGCAATTGAATGTAGTGTTTAGTGTCTTGAGATTGAGTCTGCCCTCGTTTTCCTGGTTTACTTAAATTTTGTACTTTCTACACATGGTCTCGGCTTCGCTGAGCCCAAGGCTTCCTGTCTGCTGTCTGGAGTTTCCTTTCTCCATTTCATTTTCTCTGCTCTTGGCAGACCCTCTGTTCATGCCCCACATTGGGCACCACTCTGCTACATCCTGCGTGGCTGGGTGGTAGTGAGCACAGAGGGACACTACAGTATCTAATGATAAAGCATCAGTCACACACAAGACAATTTAATATTAACAGTGGAAACTAGGAGACTCCCAATTCATAGAACAAGGAGCATTAACTCTCTTAACTTCCAAGACTTTATTTGCCTGGATAAGGTACTCTAAGCAGGTGTTCAGCAACAAAGGGTAGACAGATCAAAGGACGTTTCTCTGCAGAAGCTCAGCAAACAATTAGAATCAAAATGTGGCCTGTTTGTGGAGCAAATGTCCACACAACAGTGTAAATAAGGCAGTGTTTTTGGTTTGTTTGTTTTTTTAAATCTAAACATAAGGGACACTGCTCTTCAGAACCTGTGTCTGCACACATGCCTATCTGGCTCTGTTACCTAGACATTCTTGACTACTGGTGACTTTGCAGTAGTCAAATTTTCAACTGAGAACTGGTGTTCTTTAATTGTATAATTTTAACTCTGAGATGTAAGCTTTTGAGTGAATTGAGTTCATAAGATGCTCACCTTTGTATGAACACCTATGATCCAGAGAGACTGAGGCAGGAGGATTGCCACAAGCTTGAGACCAGGCAGGGCTACAGAGTGAGACCTGGTCTCTAAACACCGAAAAGGAGGAGGAGGAAGAGGAAGGGGGGAGGGGGAGGGGGAGGGAACAGGGGAGGGAACGGGGAGTTGTTTAGTTTTACTGAATTCTTGTCGGTTTTACCTGAATTCGAGGAGGAAACATTTCTAAATGTCAGTTCTGCTCCCTTCAGTCTCCCGCTATTTTCTTTAGATAGCTAGCTAGGCATCTTCATCTTCGAATCTTCGGAGAGTGAAAAGGGAATTTTACTATCATCTAAAGAATGAGTTCATTTCACTTTCTTTTTCACCCAATCAAAAATTAAAAATTGTGTGGATCACTAATTTCTAACTCATACCCAGCATTGGTGGCCGATGATGTATAAGAAAATGAATTTTTTTTTTTAATGAGCGGTCAGAGGAGCCAACTGGGTAAATCAGCAGGCACGAGCCTCTGTCATATCCGAGGTGCTCCAAGCAGGCAATTCCCTTAAAACTGTAAACATTTTACGGGGGTGCAACTTATGCTAATCAATTTACTAAGTAAATGTAACTCACACGTTCGAAAACGGTTCTAGTCATGGCATTGTATGTTAACTTTGTGTCTAATGAAAAATAGTTGACAGCGCTAAGCAGCAAGGGCCAGTGGCGCAATGGATAACGCGTCTGACTACGGATCAGAAGATTCTAGGTTCGACTCCTGGCTGGCTCGAGCTACTCTTTTCGTATACATACTCGGAGGGGAGAAAACTTGCATCTACCTGCGCAAGTTGATTGCTCAAACTGGCAACAGAATCCGACTCAAAAAATTTTTCCGAAGAAAACTAAACTAATTTGGAAATGTCCTCCTCATCTGGCTCCTGCTGCACGGTCCCACAATGCAACCCCAACTACCTGGTGTGTGCGTGCGCAGTGTCTTTTCTGAAACTTCCTTTTAAAAAATGACTTTTAAAGGACGAGTGCTAAGGCTTTCCTGTGGAAGTCAGAGGTCATCCTACTGGCGTCCTTCCACCTCGTGGGTCCCGGGACCCAGCTCAGGTCGTCAGGGCAGCAGGCTTGCACCGGAAGCGCCTTTACCAGCCGTACCGTCTCGCCACTCCCCACGCTTCCCGTAAGCCTTTATTTTTATCTGCTTCCAATGAATGATACTGAGAAAAAGGTTTGGAGGAAAGATCTTTGGAAAGACAATTCACTCAATACACGATACGCGTGAAAACATGAACACTGCAGTTCTGACCACCCCCGCCCCCAAAGGGACGAAAACTCATGTTGGGGAGAAATCAACACACACGGCCGCATGCTGCCGGACTCTACTGATAAGAAAGGTCCAGAGCCCGGGAAACCCGGAGTTGGGACGTATCGGCGTCAGCCCCGGGCTGGGGTTCCGAGAAGCAAAGGTGTTGGAGATGGCGGAAACGTTTTGAAATTAGTTGAACGACAGTGGCACGAAACATCACTGAACCGACACTTTCAAAGGTTGGACTTTGTGGTCCAGGAATTACGTCTTAATTTTTAATCAGAGTAACATTAAAACAGCAACACTGAAAGTGATGGCTCTTAGCCAGGCGTTGTGCGCACGCGGCTAATCCCAGCAGGAGGATCTCTGTGCGTTCCAGGCCAGCTGGGGCTACAGGGAGACCCTGTCTCAAAAAGACACACACACACACACACACACACACACACACA
>NW_008331504.1:102176-103382 GCF_000622305.1 Nannospalax galili
ATACAATAAGAATTCTCATTCACTGCTGATGGGGATGTAAAATGGAGCAGACACTTGAAGCACAGTTTGGCAGTAATTCCTTATCAAACCAAACACACTAGGATCTAGCAACCCTACTCATTGGTATTTCAGAAGTTGAAAACACAGCCACACAAAACCTTCATATAAATGTCTATAGAAGCTTTAGTCATAGCTGCAAAAACTTGGAAGCAATTAAGATGTCCCTCAGGCCAGGAGTGATGGTGCACACCCAAAGGCGGGAGGATGGCAAGTTTAAGGCCAACCTGGGCTACACAAAAAACCCTATCTCAATAAAAACAAAAATCCTTCAGTAGGTATATGGATAAGTAAACCATAGAACATTCAGACAGTGGAATATTATTCAGTAATGAAAATAAACTATTAAGGAAGGAAAAGACATGAAGAGCCTTAGATGCACATTTCCAACTTGGAAAGGCTACATGCTAAGTGACTACAACTGGACGCCCAGCAAAAGCATAGCTCTACAGAGACTAAACAGATCACTGGTTGGCAGAAGCTAGGGGAGGGAGGGGTGAATAGGCAGAGCAGAAAGGATATGGGGGGGCACAATAATGGAAGATATACGATTTAGTCAAACCCACAGAATATACCCCATCAAGAGCAAACCCTAAGATAAAGTCTGCTATGCCGTGATTGTCAGCGTCGACCCAGCTGATGCAAAAGCAGCACTCAGGGACAGCTTGTTGGGGAGGCTGGAGGAGGAAGAGATGGGGAACAGGAGAATGCACTGCACTTTATACCCAATTTCACTGTAAACCAAAAAGTAAATCTAAAAATGCAAATTTATTTAAAGAAAAAAAAGCACAGGCCTGTAGTCCCAGCACTTGGGAGGCAGAGGCAGGCGGATCTCTGGGAGTTCAAGGCCAGCCTGGTCTACATAGTGAGTTCCAGGCCAGGTGGGGCTGCAGGGAGACCCTGTCTCAAAAAGAGCCCCCCACCCCAAAAAAACACAAAGGGTTCAGTCAAGATCCTTTTTTGTTGTGAAGAGGGGAAGGGGGAGGGGAGGAGAAGCACAAGAGGAGGAAGAGGAAAACTGGACTTAAAGGAAGGGAGGGGGAGGGGAGGGGGAGAAGAAGAAATTCTGCAGGAAAAGAAATTCTGATGCAGGGAAAGGAAAGAAGAGAAACCAAAAGGACAGCAAGGAAAAGGGGCGGGGAGGGGAGG
>NW_008331504.1:103418-106837 GCF_000622305.1 Nannospalax galili
GGGAGGAACAAGGACCACGTGAGCGGCGTTGCCACAGAGCACAAATGACCGCAACATTTAATTGCAAATTTACGCTTTTATTTACAGTAAGCGGCCGAGAGTTAAGTAACCAGAACAAATAAAAAAATTTACTAGAAAAAAAAAAAAAAAAAGTACTTGCTGGCCCGTACGGGGATCGAACCCGCGACCTTGGCGTTATTAGCACCACGCTCTATCCAACTGAGCTAACCGGCCACTTGATAAAAAGTTTTTTACTTCTTTCAAAGCAAACCCTTTATTCATGTTCATGGCCCTTAAGGAAAATCCTTTGTCCGAGATTCCCGTTCCGTCTTAACCGCCGAGAAGCGTCTCCTGAGGTTTTCCACTCGCGTGCCCTCGCTCCCACCGAGACAAAGACAAATGAGGCGGATCCTGGCAGGAAGGCGCTTCGCCGCTCGTGGAGAAACTAGACTCTCAAACGCGCCTCTTCCGCGCGGGGAAACAAGACCGTCCATCAGCTAAGCCGCCTCCTTCCCTGCATCCCGAGCCCCTGGGAAGGGGCTGGAAGGGGCTGGTCGCCAGGGTAGGTCCTGGTGGACGACTTCGGAAGCGGCGGGCCCGCAGCTGCGGACGCCTCTCCACCCGAGGACCCACGCGCGCAGCCAGCAGGCGGCCTCCCCGCCCCCCGGACCACCGGGGCCTGTGCCCGTGCCGCTCCCTTTCGCAAGATTTTGATTAACTTCGTTTGATTCTATTATTCTGAGTCTCTCTCTGTAGCCCAAGGCTGGCCTGGTACTCTGTGCAGCCCAAACTGGACTCGACTCGTACAATTCTCCTGCCTCGGCCTCCGGAACGCGGAACTCCGGCGCTCACACCCGGCCTCACCTCTCTCTGGCTGTGATTCCCGGCCTGGCTCCTTCCTCTCCCCGAGGCCAAGCCTTGCGGTCCTGGTCCCTCTCCCGCTCCACGCGCCCGCCCGCACCGCGAGCCCGGCGACCCAGTCCCTTAACCCAGAAGAGACAAGGTGTGCGGGCGCCGCGTCGGTGATGCAGGACTTCCCGAGGGGCCGCGCGGGCTCCTGGGCGTCTGGCAAGTGCCAGGAAGCCCGAGGGCATCTTTCCAGAACATTATTCTGAACCGATCAACTGGTTTGTTTCGGTTGCGTGTACAGGCTCGGGAGGATGGAGAGAGCACGCGTTGGGTAGCAGAGTTGGGACTTGTCTCCGCATGGACCGTGGGATGTTTCCCGCCGCGCGTGGTCTTCCCCCCCACACACACTCCGGCTCCCGCCGCTCCTGGACTCCCCCCTCCAGCTCTGGACGACCCCCTGCTGCTCCCCGGCAGAGGCCGCTTTCTGAGCCCAGAAAAGTTAGTGCCCAGTTCAGAGACCCCGATGCGCCCGGGTTCTCTGGCTCAGGCGGGGAGCACCCTGGGTCCGGAGCCTCGCAGGACCACACTGGCCGCTCCAGTTTCCAGACATCCCAGAACTCAGTTCTCGTTTAAAGGTCACAAAGGCCATTTCTAGTGGAGAAAGGGATCCGGATCGATTTACAATTCGTTCATATAGTCACTGACAAAGGCACACATCGCCACAGTAAATTTCAGCCCTGACTTTTTATGTGCAAAATTTTGCAGGTCGTGGTGGTGCACGCCTGTAGTCCCAGCACTTGGGAGGCAGAGGCAGGCGGATCTCTGGGAGTTCAAGGCCAGCCTGGTCTACATAGTGAGTTCCAGGACAGCTGGGGTCACAGGGAGACCCTGCTTCAAAAAGAAAAGAAATTTCAATTTCTAAGAAAATGTATTTTAGTATTTAATAAAAATAGACCAAGTTTTCTTAAAGTTCTCACAAGTTAACACTGAATTATTCAACAAATAACAGCAATCTGCAATTAATAGTTTTCAAATTAACTAAATTCTTCCTTTTGGGGGCTAATACCCCAAGCTTCACCTGGAACTCTGTACTACAGGCCGGCCTCGGACTTGCAATCCTCCCAGAAATGGGTCTGGGCTTCCAAGAAAGTGACCACACAAACCAAACAATTTTGGTAGGACAAAAAGTTTTACTTAGGCTGAAGGGTGCATAGCTGCTCTAAATCCAGGAGGCACAACTAGCCAGGATCCTACGGGGCTTTTATTCCTAATAAAGGTTCTACATCTCACTGAGAGGCCAGAACTTGGTCTCTCATTCTTGTGCAGTTGGCTAATTCACAATGGCGCAGCTGATAAGTAAATCGGAACTTTTGAGAGCAGGATGCAACCTTGGGCACAAACTTTTACCTTAGAAAAATGCTGAGGGAGAGGGTTTTGCCAGATGATGTTTTAAAATTTTTCTTTAAAGATGCAACTCTGTCTCATTAACACTTTGATAGGAGACAGTACAGTTACATCCCCCACAGGAAAAACAAACTCTCATATAGTGGGTTGGCTCAGTTGCCTGCTCCTAAGGGGAAGATCAATCCAATATGATTGCTTCTTAGACCAGAACCCACTCCCTGTAAAGTACAGAGTAAATCTCAATTTCCTACCATGGTTCCTACTTTGGGTAACTTTGGGTATCTATGCACAAGGCGGTGGATTCACAGCCCAAGGAGGGTGGGGGGTATGGAACTCTACTGATAGCATAGGATTCCCATGTTTGGGGAGAAGGTATGAGAGAGTGGGAACCATGGACAGGGTCACCTGGCAAGTTCTGGCTTGTGGGGGTGGGGGGCAGAGAGGGGATAAAGCTGTGAAGGGATCAGGGACCAAGTCATAAGGAGTTTCAAAGGCCACTTTTTTATTATTTTCATTTTATGTGTATGAGTGTATTGCCTCCATGTAGGTAAGTGCACCCATGTTGTGCAATGGACAGAAGAGGCCATTGAATCCCCTGGAACTGGAGTTACAGTTGTTAGCTGCCATGTGGGTGCTGGGATTTGAACCCTGGTCTTCTGCAAGAAGTCAATGTTCTTAACCACTGGGCCATCTCTCCAGCCCCCAAAGGGGCCACTTTAAATGCTCTTTTACTGAGCAAACTGAGAATCCAGGGACATGTTCTGGACCCCAGACTGAATGACTGGTCTCATCATTAATGGAATCTTCCTGAATGCTGGGTGGAGATGACCATGTGGCAGAAACAGGGAGACTGTTTAAGAACTTTCTATGACAAATCAGAGATAGTAGCTCAGAATTGTGAGGATGTCACCAAATCCTGGATATAGTTTTATGTGGGGACTCAGGTTTGCTTTGCTTAGCAGGGGCCCTGCTGGCTTCGGGGCAGAGGGTCTGATCGGCGGCGACAGAGTCAAACTCTGGGACCTGTGTCTTCCCAACAGGACGATTTATTTTAGAATTTATATGGTTTTTATACATCCCAAGGAACTAGCCGTCATGTGGGATATGACAGTCACATACAAAGATTTAGGGTACAAAGAAACAGGACATTTAGTCTGTTAGTTGGC
>NW_008331504.1:106908-112401 GCF_000622305.1 Nannospalax galili
TCAGGAGTAAACCTTTAACCTGGCCTAATCTCTTAGCCAGGGATAGCTGAGTTATTTGTTTAGGACAAGGAGATGAGCTAAGGGTTGTTGACCAAGACGCTTTCCCACAGAGCAGGGAGCCTGCACTTTTATGACCAGGCCACCTCCTCCTGCCAGCCCAACAGTGTTCTGCAAGGCAGGGATTATCAGAGCCACTGTTTTCAGTGCCCCTCCCTTTTAGCAGAGAATGCAGCCTGGACCTATAAGTTTTAGGCTCACCTCACCCTAGTGTTGGGAGCCAAAAGGCAAGAAGAAAACCATCTTTATGGCTTTGAGAAAAAGACAGCTTTATGGTTTCCTGCAAATCTTTATGGCCTTGAGAAAAAACAGCTTAATGGTTTTCTGTAAGTTTCTATAAGATAGCACTTAGTTAAAGAATGTAGAAAAACAACTTTGTGACCCAGGCTAAGTCAGCCTTGAGAAATGTTTTATGCTCACCATAGCAGTTAGCAGATGTTCCTTTAGGATAAGAAATGCCCCTTGAATAACCCTCCCTAGCTATAGCATCCATCTAACAACACCAATTAGCGTCTGCCCAGCACCTTCCCCCTCCCAACTACCAGTATATATGCCTGCTGCTTTCAATAAAATTTTGAGGCTTGATCAGAACCTTGTCTTGCCTCCATTTCTTCGCATTCCTTGTTTGTTTCATTCCTTCAGGTTATTCTTCCGACCCCCCAATGTTGAAGCCCCGCTGGCCGGGGCACCCTAGGGCGTGGCATCCTGGTTTCCTACAGTTTTATAGTAGAACCAGCAGAATTAGCAGATAAATTATCACTGAACAAAGATTTATTGATTACTCACCATGTACACGTTCTGGGAATTTACTGTTTAGCAACAGACAAGAATCCCAACCTTCTAGAACTAACTTCTAGTCAAATTCCCAGCACCCACATGGCTGCTAACAACTGTCTGTAACTCCAGTTCCAGGGGATCCCTTGCCCTCTTCTGACCTCCTCCATCACTGCACGACATGGGTGCACTTACACACATGCAAGCAATACATTCATACACATAAAATAAACATCCTAAATAAAAATCAAACTGGATAGAGGAAGAGAGGAGGGCCATAGGCCTGGCAATTAAGTTTTTCCTCCTGTATTTTAGGCCAGCCTCAAACTGGCTACTTATAGTTGAGGATGACTTTGAACTTCTGATCCTTGCCTCTACCTCCTGAGTGATGGGAGGACAGATGTACCAGACTTGAACGACTACAGCTGGTTTCTGCGGTGCTGGGAATTAAACCTAGGGTGTCATGCCTGCTAGGAAAAATTCTATCAACTGAGCTACATCTCCATGTTCCAGTTTGGCCATTTTTAATGAAAATGACCTTAGAAGATCTTTTTGAACAGACAACATTAAAGATCTAATTAAGGTATAGAAGCAAACCCCATAAATTTATGAAGAAATAGCTCCCATGGAGAGAAAAAACAAGGGTAAGGTTCTGAGGCAGGGCAAGCCCACTGTGTTCACAAAACTGCAAGGACTTTAAAGAAGAGTGGTGGGATTCTGGGTCAGACAGGGCGGTGGTCAGAAATGGGAGGATGGATGAGACCATGGGACCAAAGAACAGAGGAGGAGAAGCAGAGACGGGGCTGAGGAAAGGAGGAAGGGGTGAGGAGTACAAGAGGGTACCGAGGTAGAGGGATGAGCCAGGGAGACATGGCACAACAGTACTATGGATAACTGGGAAGTGCAAGGGAGATGGGAAAGCCTGACAGCAGAGAGGGGGAAACTAAGGCACAGTGCGAAGAGACTAAGGGGAGGGGAGAGAAAGCCAGGTGCAGAGGACTTGGATGTCAGCAGCCTCAGCAGTCTCTGGCGTCTGGCTCTGCTTTAGCGATTCCTACAGACGCCTGACCTGCCAGGGGAGACTTTCCAAAAGAAACATGAGCTTCTGATGAAAGACACAGTGCGATCCTGCAGACATAATATAGGTTGTCACTATCAGGGAGAGCAGAGCACCTTCCTTGCACAGAGCACTGGACAGCATGGTGGTCAAGACTTCATGGTGGAGCCTCCTGCTCCTGGTTTCCCTCTGGGGTCTCTCAGCTCCAGGTAAGTGGGGGTGAAGAGTAAAGCAGGGATGCCCATGGAGCCCAGCCTGACTCCCATCCCTCTGTGTCCCAGCCTTGCTTCTCAGGCGCCTGAGAGAACACATTGAGAGGTTTCAGGAGAGCTCTGGTCAACACCTGAGCTCAGGCCTTGGCTCTGGTGCTGTGACTGTCCCCAGACTTGGGTGGCTGGAACAGCCACTAGACCCCTTCAATACATCAGATCGACGAACCTTCCTGCAGGTGAGGCAAAGCGAGGACCCTGTCCTGTCCGCAGTCAGCTTACTCTTCACCCAGTCTATGTGCTTTTTTTTCTGCTCTCTACCCTGCCCAGCTCTCTACCCAATCCCAGCACTTGCCAGGTGGACACAGGAGGCTCAGGAGTTCAAGGTCATTCATTGTTTTCTTTAGACAGGGTCTCACCACGAAGTTGGCCTGGAACTCACTAATTAGACCAGGCTGCCTCAACTCACTGGGATATATTATCTGCCTCTGCCCCCCAAGTGCTAAGATTAAAGCCATGTACCACCATACCCAGCTTCAAAGTCATTATTGAACTGCAAAGTGAATGTAAGGTCAATGTGGGTGAACTAAGACAGAAAGACGGAAGGAAGGAAGGAAGGAAGGAAGGAAGGAAGGAAGGAAGGAAGGAAGGAAGGAAGGAAGGAAGATTCTAATATGTAGCAAATTGAACTAGCTTTGCAATCAGTTGTGACAGGTATTCAAAAATCTCTTGAAGGAATAAACACATTCCCCTTTCCCATGGCCACCCCTTTATGCAATCTCCAAAGGTCACTCCTCTTGGACACTATTCCTAAATCTAGCTACATTCAGCCGATTCTACAATTACTACTTCACAAAATACCAAATGTCAAATACCAGCTAGTCTCTTCTGTCCCAGGGACATAATAAACACACACACACACACACACACACACACCCCACACAAACCCTGTAGATCTTACAGTTATGTGTTCTAGATGAGCTAAACAAGAGAAGTGAACACACAAATAAGCCTGCCATGGAATCCACCGAGTACATAGGGGAAACTTCTTAGAAAGGCTGAAGTAAGAGGAGTCAGGATGCCATTCACAGTGCCATTTTTTTCTCTGTCATCTCCACTCTTAGAGGTACTGGGTGAATGACCAATACAGGGCTGGCCAAGATGCACCTGTATTTCTGCACATCGGGGGTGAAAGCAGCCTTGGGCCGAGCTCAGTGATGGCAGGTAAGGCGCAAGAGTTGGGAAGCTGGTGAGGACCAGAAGGGGAACTTCGGGTGGCAGGGCTCCGTCTCGGCTCATATCCACCTCCCCACCACGTGCTCTCCACAGGGCATCCTGCAGCCCTGGCCCCTGCCTGGGGAGCCCTGGTGATAGGCCTGGAACACAGATTCTATGGTTTGAGTCTGCCTGTTGGGGGCCTGGACATGGCCCAGCTTCGCTACCTGTCCAGTCGGCATGCGTGAGTGGGAGTAGGGCAGCGTCTGTCATGGACTGAGATTGCCCGTCTTGGCACCCCCATATCTGTGTCGCTCATGCCTGTTAACCTCTGAGTCTGTTTCCATTTTTCCTCTCCCATGGTGTCTTCTCTCTCCTTCCATCTCTTCCTATTCCTGCCTTTCTTTTACCCTCCATTTTTGCCTTTCTGTCTGAGGTAGGCATATTTCTGTGACTGTCTCACTGTGGCCAGCTTCTCCAGACTGCCCACTATTTCATCCTAAGATTATAGCCACATCCTATTTCTGCCCTTGACTTCCAAGTAGAAACAGGAATCCAGTCCAAGCATCAACTGGATCATGACCCTCCCTGCCTCACATCCCTCACATCCCGCGCTGCTCGGAAGAAGTATCTGAGTCACAAAGGCCCCCAGTGAATCGTTCCCTCACCCTGTAGCTCAGCCACCCTGAAATGCTCGCTGTGGTACAGACTGACAGGTGCGTCCCCTGCCTGGAGCTCGGAACTCTTCCGTCTTCAAGGAGAGGCCTCGCAGTCACCAATCACCGCCACTTCTTTCCCCCAGCCTTATCTTGCTGCTTTATGGATTTCCATCATGCTTACTTCGCCCTCCCCTGCCCGATCTGTCGTTCTGTCTTTTCTGGCTGTCTCTACCCCCTGGGCTCCATCTCCTTGTCTGTCTTAATCGTCTCTATAAACTCAACTGGCTTCTAACATCAGCTGCAGGGCCCTGACCGGGAAGCATCTTAGAAAGGCACGGGAAGAGCCTTAGGGAAGAGAAGGGCTTCAGACACACCCTAGCATCTCCTTTTCTCTTAGGGTTTCTCTGGATCCCCAGTTCCTTAGTCCATCCTGCCTAGGACCCCTCCTCCTCTGAGGAACCCTCCTTGACTGGCTGCGGCTTCTCCTTTTCTCGCGGGTTCATCTGAAGTGCTGTAAACTTTTCCTTTCCCATCCAAGACAGGAAGAGGAGGGTGGATTGGCCTTCCCCCTTTGACCTGAGACATCCTGAACAGAGAGTTGGACGCGGTCTTGTCTGGGTCCCGGTCCCCCACATCCACAGGGGACCTCCAGGGGTGCAGTGACCAACCGTTGCTCTTCCCCAGGCTGGCGGATGTGGCCTCGGCCCGCCAGGCACTCTCTGGCCTCCTCAACCTGTCCTCCTCCAGCCCCTGGATCTGCTTCGGAGGCTCCTACGCTGGCTCGCTGGCGGCCTGGACCCGGCTAAAGGTCCCCAGAACCTCTCCAGGGGCCGGAGGGGACCGGGGGGCGGGGGGAAGGTTGGCCTCTGGCAACCCGAACTCCTACAACAGCGACATGCCCATGTCCCTCCCTACCCACGCGTGGTCACTAGGGCTGAGGGGTTCGGGCGCGGGCACCCGTGGGGCTGAGGGCTCGGGCACGGGCACCGCTCCTCGCTCCAGGCCGACGGCCCTCCTCTCGCAGTTCCCCCACCTGGTCTTCGCCTCAGTCGCCTCCTCCGCGCCGCTGCGAGCCGTGCTGGACTTCTCCGCTTACACCGAGGTAAGACGCGGACCGCAGAAGGGGGCGAGGCCCGGCCGACGCCCGCACTTCTCCCCACCTCCTCGTCCGCCCGCCCAGGTGGTGTCCAGAAGCCTGACGAGCGCGGCCATTGGAGGGTCGCTGGAGGTAGGCGGGACCTAACGGGGGAGGACGGGAGACGCCGAGCTCAAAGAAGTGTGGACCGCAAGAGGGCAAGGCGGGAGGGCCTGGGCTGGGCGGTGCAGTCGGGACCCAGAACTGAAGATGGGGCGGGGCGTCCGGGGGGGCGGGACCGGGATGGGGCGGGGCCTGCGAGGGAGGACCGTCTCCCGCTGAGAAGCTCGGTGTGGGTGGGACCGAGGAAAGAGGCCCAGCCGGGAAGGGTGGCTGGGAAGGAGTCGTCGAAGGGCCGGGTCGTTGAAAGAGGAGGTGCCGGGGGGA
>NW_008331504.1:112503-129498 GCF_000622305.1 Nannospalax galili
GCCGTGGGTGGGAGGAGCCATGGGAGGGCGGGCCATTTGAGGGCGGGGCCACGAGTGGGCCGGGTCATGGGAGGGAGGAGCCACGGGAGGGCGGGGCCGTGGGAAGAAAGATCCATCAGAGGGCTGGGTGGCGGGCGAGCGCTGGGTCCCGCGTCCTCTGGAGCGGTCTAGAACCGCAGTAAAATGGGAGGCCGAGGACTACACGGAGGCCGGGAGGGAGGACGCGGGTCCGGGGAAGGAAAACCCAGGCCTTCCGCGGACGTGGCTGTGGGTCCCCGCAGTGCCGGGCGGCGGCGTCCGCAGCCTTCCAGGAGGTAGAGCGGCGGCTGCGCGCAGGCCCGGGAGTTCGCGCCAAGCTGCGGGCGGAACTGGGCGCCTGCGCATCCCTGGACCGCCCGGAAGACCAGGCGGAGCTGCTGGGGGCGTTGCAAGCCCTGGTGGGCGGCTCAGTGCAGTACGACGGACAGGCGGGCGCGCCGCTCAGCGTGCGGCAGCTCTGTGGGCTCCTCCTGGAGGGCGACGGCAACCACAGCTACCACACGCCCTACCGCGGGCTTCGCCGGGCGGTGCAGGTCAGCAACAGGCACATACACATGCACACATGCATATGTTCACGTGCACATACATGCACGCACGTATACATACGCGCCCACAGTCACGCACACATATGCATACAGGGAGCCAGTTGACCCAAGGGCTCCTGTTCCACCTTCACTGTGAGAGCTCAGGCCCCTCTGAAACTTAGTCTTCTGTAACATGAGGCTTGCATGCCTCACCCGGTTGAAGTCCCAGCGGTGGAATGAGAAAGTACTAAGCAATCCGGTGGGTGCTAAACACGCAGTATACAAATGTTAGAGACCACGGATATTATCCCTTTTGTCTATTGGCGCAGAGTTAAGTGCTCAGTATTTAAAGACGCAAAAAAGTAGCTCTGGGATCTGAGTCTTAGAATTGGGGCCTCCAGCATCCAGAGCTAATCCAGCCTCACTCTTGCGTGGTCTGGAGGAAGGATTCTGAGAATGCCTCCCGACTTCATTAAATGCTCAGGCGATAACCGTTATTAGTTCCCCAGCTACAGAAGAGCAGACAGCTAGCTGTAAGATTAACATTTGCCGGAGAGGTCACCCGTGATAAGATCTTGGTTATTTATTTACCGGGACCTCCTCTAATGGACCTCCTCTGACTCGACTCTCAGGAAAATCTGGAAACACCCTTCTCACTTTTGGCCCTAAGAGGCTGTGGGCCCTGGCTTAGGGGAAGAGGAGGGATGTATCTATGAACTATGTAAATACGTACTTACTGTCTCTTAGGTTATAACTCGCAGCGTGGGCCAGAGGTGTTTAAGTTTTTCTCGGGAAGAAACTGTGGCTCAGCTGAGAGCCACCACGCCCCACGTGTCTGGTGTGGGTGACCGGCAGTGGTTGTACCAGACATGCACAGAGTTTGGCTTCTGTGAGTGCCAGGCCTAACCCTCGCCCAAAGCATGTATCATTTAACAGATGGTCCTTTAACTCATGATCCTTTAACCCAACTCCTAGGCCTTATCTAACCTGTTGGTGTCTGGCTGGAGAGGCAACTCGGTGTGACATGTTGCTCACAACCAGCCTCCACATGAGTGGTCTTCCTCTCCTGGCTTCCCCCACACACACACACTTGGGTGTCTTTTGGTGTCTCCCTTTTGCCCAGTTACTGGGCTTGAAACCTGAGCTAGTTTTACATGCCTCCTTCCCCATTGCTCAGGTGTCCTGTCAATCAGGAGTCCTGCTCTTTCTCTGTATCCTAGCTTTCTAGTCCTCTTTTTTAACTTCCTCTACTGGTGGAGGCCCAGCACACTAAAGTCTGGATCCCAGGCCTCTTGGTCTCCAGGCTTAGACTTATTCAATCTGACTTTCACATGAAAGGCAGAGAAATCTTCCTAGGTACAGGATTGCTCCTCAGTGAAATGATTACTGAAGAAGAGCAGGGGCATGGCTGTGTGTATTCTCCACGCCCAGAGCTACTATCTCCCCACAGATGTCACCTGTGAGGGGCCTCAGTGCCCTTTCTCCCAGCTCCCAGTACTTCCCTTCCAGCTAGATCTGTGTCAACAAGTGTTTGGTCTCTCAGTGGCATCTGTTGCCCAGGCTGTGGCCCAGACAAACTCTTACTATGGTGGCCAGACCCCCAGAGCCACCCAAGTGCTGTTTGTTAATGGTGAGTGTTCCATCAGAACCTGGCTCTGCAGTGACTGCCTTGCCCCCAGTTCAGCGCCTCATCCTCCCTGTCTTTCAGGAGACACAGACCCCTGGCATGTACTGAGTGTAACACAGGACCTGGGACCCTCCCAGCCTGCCCTTCTTATCCCTAATGCCTCCCACTGCTTGGACATGGCTCCTGAGAGGCCTTCAGACTCTCCCAGCCTCCGCTTGGGGCGCCAGGTAAAAGAAAAGGCTCTGGGGGGATGGAGACATGGCTCAGTGGTTAAGAGCTCTTTCAGAGGACCCAGGTTTAGTTCCTAGCACCCACATGGCAGCTAACAACCATCAGTAACTCCAGTTCCAGGGTATATGATGCCCTCTGTGCATTGCATGACACATGTGTACTTCCATACATGAGGCAAAACACTCATACACATAAAAGCACGAGAGAAAAGGCTCTGAGTCCGCTACACTTACATTTGCATATTTATTTGCATGTTCGTTCTACGGTGCTGGGGTCTGACTTGCACAGTGCTCCCACCTCTCCACAGGGCATCTTCCAGCAGCTGCAGGCCTGGCTCCAGCAGGCAAAGGAGAGGCAGAACAGAGGGAGGGTCTGAGCCCAGACCCTTACCTCTCCTGGCATGGCCGCTGCAGCCCTGGCAGATTTCCTCACAGGACGAAGGAAAACAGCTGGTTTGTGTTGGGTCTCCAGGACCCTCATAATTGTGGCATAACTTACGACGAGGCCTATTGTAACTTCCTGAGCCTGTCTAAAGTTTGGTGACCTGTCTCTGGCCGGTCACTTCTTTGCAGAGGTGACTCAGCAGGGCCCGACCTCGGACTACCTCTCCCCAATCACAGCTGGTGTGGCCAGTTCCCAGTGACTCACAGCCATTGCCCCAGATGACATACACCTTTGCCCTTCCATTTTCCACACCCCTTTTTGTTTAAACTATATATAAGGTAAGGCCTGACGCAATAAAGTGAGTTCCTGCCTCGACAAGACTCCTGACTTGGCGTGGATTTTGAGTCGCCGACACTCACCATCCTGCTCAGCCCCTAAGAGAGGAACACAGGCTGGTCCTGGCCTCTCTTCCTGTGCCATACCTGTCAGAGAGCGATCCGACAGTTTGGAAGGAGAAAGTTCCAGAAACAGGGTTCAGTGCCTGTTTTGTATGCTGCTGGCTTATTCTGTGACACCCTCAGTCCAACCAGAAGCTTTGTCACAGAGCAGATTATAAATACAGGCAAATGATTCCTGTCCTTGTGGATGCTCAGGGCCAGGGGCATGTGGTTCCCCATGCTGGGGTCCTTTCCTCCCTGATCAGAATCCGGCTTGAATTCTGCCTGCCGGCTCCTGAACTGGACTCATTGCTGAAAGTGACTCTCTCCAGACCTGACCTGTCTCAGCCTCTGTTTCTCCCATGTATCCTACTTCCTCATTAAATTACTCTCTTTCCTCCCCGCTCCCCCCCTTACTCTCTCCTTCCTTACCTTGTCTCTCCCTCCCTCCTCCTCTCTCATCTCTCACTATTCACTTTCTCAGCCTCCCTCCACTTCTCTAAATATCTTCATTTCTAGCTCTCTGTGCCTTAGTCTGTGTGATGAGTAATCTCCATCGTGAACATCATTGGAATTAGAATCACCATGGAAACACACCTCTAAGCATGTGTGTGAGGACTTTCCAGGGAGGTTATACTGAAGAGAGACCTGCCCAGAATACAGGCTGCACATTCCATCCTGGGGTCCCAGAGTGAATAAAAAGGAGAGCTGGGCACCAGTGTTCTTCTGTCTGTGCTTCCTGACTGGGCATGACAGTGATGTGACCAGTCAGCTGGCTTCTACCACTGTACCCATGCCACCATGGTGGACTTGTAGCCTCTGAAACTGAGCCAGAGCAAAGGTAGCCTTCCTGAAACAAGAAAAGTAGTACAGCCGGGCATGGTGGTACATGCCTTTAATCCCAGCACTCCGGTGGCAGAAGCAGGTGGATCTCTGTGAGTTCAAGGCCAGTCATGTCTGCATGGTGATTTCAAGACCAGTTGGGGCTACAGGGAGACCCTGTCTCAAAAAGGCCAAAAAGAAAAAAGAAAAGTAGTGGTCTGTTTTTCTGTCTCTCATAGGCTTCCATTCCCTTCATTCCCTCTCCCTACAATCAGATGCCACCCCTAGTATTTCCCACTTCCTATCTGAGGTGTGCAGGATTCTGGGAAGCCTCCCTGATGGGCACCCTGAATGTCTAGAACTCAGGTTGAGGGATAATCCAGAGATAGCTTCTTAGTTTTCTCATTCCTCTGAGCAGCTGCCACCAGGAATAACAAAAATCAGGTCAGGGAGAGTGACGTCCCCAAGGAGCGGGTCATGGAGGGAGGAGGGGCTGGAAAGAGAAGCCCTAACTCCACTCTGTGAAGAAGTTCAAACCCAAAAATAGATTTTATCTTCTTAGGGCTAACCTCAACTCTGCTCACTGGAGTTACCCTGGACTCTTTACTACTCTATAACCCCAAGCCCTCAATGAAGTCTAACCTCTGCACTTCCCTTTAGATATTTAGCATAAATACTGGCCTGACTCATAGTGTATGCTTGTTGCCTGTTAAGAGAACTGTGCCCCCCCCCAAAAAAAAGCAGTCACACACTTCAGGACCTTCTCCTACAGTGCTGGGTGCTCCTTTGAGTCTCATTTGCAAACTGAGTAGCTTTGGGTTTGGTGCTAATCTGCTTTCTCAAGCATTCTCAGAGCTCCTGGAGAGGACTCACCTGACCCGAGGGGTCTCTTTGAAATGATGTTTTGGATGTCATCAGATGGTCAAGAACGGCTGGAGAGATGGCTCAGTGGTTAAGAGTACCAGTCTGGGTTCCCAGCACCTACACAGCAACTCATAACCACCTGTAACTCTAGTTCCAGGAGGATCTTATGCCCTCTTCTGGCCTCTACAAGCACTGCATGCATGTGGTGCACTGGCATACATAGAAACATGCAGGCAGAACACTTGTACAAAATTGAAAGTAAAAAGTAAAAACAAGTGAAAACAACAAAATAAAAGGTAAACTGACATCAACAGAAAATCTACACAGTAAGGGAAACAACAGAATGAAAGCTATCCACGGGTTGGGAGGAAGCCGATGCACACGTTCCAGATAATGGGTCCTCCACAAAACAGGGAACTCACACAGCTCAATAGAAAAACCAAACAACACGCACCAGTGACCTGGTGTAGAGATTCAGGTCTGCTGGTGGACAGTGAGATGAGAGAAGGCAAAGGACTCAACAAGAGTAAGATTAATTCTAAGAGTGGCTCTTTATACCTAAGGAGCAGGGTCAGCCAAGGATACAGCGTGCAAAACAAATCAGGCAAAGTTCAAAGTAAAGCTTGTTTTCCTTTTCTGTTATTAACCAAACTCCTTCCCAGAGCTCCAGTCCCTGAGAAAGGAAAACACAAGCCCATCCCCTGTCTTTCTTACTACCCCAAGGCAGTGTTCTGCCCTGGACTCTGGGAGGCGGTCTTCTGCCAATGTCCAAACATTGTCTTGTTTTCAAGTGACAGCTGCAGCCTATCTTGTCCTTGATTTCACCTTCTGCAGAACTGAGGTCTGTCATCCTGGTTTTAAAATGGGCAAAGAGCTGGATACGTTGATGCACACCTGTAAGTCCAGTACTCCAGAGGTTGAAGCAGAAGGGAAGGGGGTTGAAGACCAGTCCTGGGCTACACAGCAAGACTCTGTCTCAAAAAGACAAAAGATAGAAAGATAGATGATAGGTAGGTAGGTAGGTAGATAGATAGATAGATAGATAGATAGATAGATAGATAGATAGATTGATAGATGATGGTAGATGATGGAAGATAGATGATAGATGATAGGTTAATAGATTAGATAGATGATTGATAGATGATAGATAGGATAGATAGATAGATAGGGTAGATTAGATAGATGATTGATAGAAGATAGATAGATGATAGATAGATAGGTAGATAGATAGGGTAGGGTGGGTAAGTAGATAGGTAGGTAGGGTAGATGATAGATGATAAATAATGGACAAACCCTGAATAAGCATTATTTCCAAAGGAAGCATTAAAATGGGCAAACAGTGTATGAAACAATGCTCACAGCCACTGGTCATTGCAGAAAGGAAAACCACACTGAGGTTTTAGCCAGAGGGCTGGGTATTATCAAAACTGGCTATGGGGGCACACATCTTTAATCCCAGCACTCCGGAGGCAGAGGCAGGTGGATCTCTGGCCAGCTTGGTCTCCATAGCAAGTTCCAGGCCAGCCAGGGCTATAGGAAGACCCTATCTCAAAAAAATTCAAAAAACTAAAAAAAAAAAAAAAATTGTGGAGAAAAGGGAGCCTTATGCATTGTTGAGGGGAGTTATTGGAGTAACACACAAGGGAATAAAATCCATGTTAAAAATCTGAACAACTTTCTCCCACCACTGTCCCTGAGCTGACTTCATCCCTCCAACCTGGACAGGGACTCTCCTCCAAGGCAGGAGAGGCTGTGCTCCCACGCATCCAAATATTGACCTGTCCTCGTTTTCATTATCCTGTCTCTATGGTGGACGGTGTGGGCTGGGGGGAGATGAAGAACTTTTTTTTTTTTTTTTTTTTTTTTTTTTTTTTTTTTTTTTTTTTTTAAATTTTTTTTTTTTTTCCCCAAAAAAAGGCATAAGTCTTCAGACTGGCCTTGAACTCACAGAGATCCACCTGCCTCTGCTGGGATTAAAGGCGTGCACCACCACGCCCAGCTAAGAACCTATTTTTTAATTGGTTTGTTACTTTTAAACTTACAGATTTTCCTAGAGAAAATCAAAGGAACCCAGGTCCTCTGCAAGCTGAGTTTGATCATCAATAGAAACCACGTGATGGAAGAAGAGCCCCCCCCCTCCCCCGCCCCGTCCCGGAAGTTGTACCCAGACCTCCATGTGTGAACACAAATACAATCAATCAATCAATTAATCAATGTACTTTGGCACCTGATTTTGTCATTACACTCATGAACTCACTGCAGCTGTGTTCACCTGCACAGGATCAAGTCAGCAAGTTCAGTCCACATTCCAACCGGGAGAGCCTAGTTTGACTGGGTGGATTATTAGTAAAAATTGGAGTTGACGGGAAGCAGGGAGGAGGTGTGTTGAGGTTCCTGGGGCGGGGGGTAGTGAGAGGAGGAAGGTGAGGTTCCTGAGGAACTAGAAGGGGAAGTTGGGGTGCATATGATCAAGATGCATTGTTTATATGTATGAAATTGTCAATAAAAGATGTACTATTAGAAGAGCGAATGTGTTTTACATTTAAAATTTTTCTTTTTCTATTTCGGAAGGTTTGGGTATGTCCTAGCATGGCCTCTTGCTCACAGTCCCGTGTCTTTATTCATTTATATCTGGGTTCTCTCCATTTTGATTGGTTCTCTTGACCCTGTCTACAGTACAGTCTGATGATCTGTCTCCTTCCCCTCCCTGTCCCCGTTTGCTTCTCTTCCCACCTGACATGTTTTATTTTCCAGAAGATTTTTTTTATATTTTATTTGTTATTTTGTGTAGAAAGAGCAGCCAGTGCTCTTAAGCCCAAAAGATATGTGTCAGAAGTGGGATTCGAACCCACGCCTCCATCTGGAGACCAGAATCCCCAGTCAGGGAAGCAAAGCTTGAGTCTGGCGCCTTAGACCACTCGGCCATCCTGACACTCTGTAGGGAGGGCATGGGCTTTGATGACTATTCATACTGGATTGGATAAACCCGGTAGTTTACTGCTGCAAAGGTTCTATTTGCATATTTAAAGCTCTTTCTATTGATTCTTGACAATTAGCTTGGCTAGTTGTATAATTATTAGCTCATATTCCCATTTCTTTTTCTAAATACTGAGTTGTTTTTCATATTAATTTCAAAAGCCCAAATGTCCATTTTCATAGACGACATCGGGGCATTCAGGGTTAGTACATTCATAGATCGCTTGACAAAAGCTGATAGTCTAAATATTTTATCTTTATTAGCTTCTGTTTATTTCAGGAAACTTGATTGCTCCCTTACTGGATTTTCACTTCCGGCCTAACATTTAATGATTTCACAGCTCTTACGTCTTTGCCTTTCGTTAATCTTTTCATTTTCTTAGTGGTTCGTCTTTAATTTCCATGATTAAACGTGTATTTAAATCTATTCTCTTCCGAGTTCCTTGTAATCTTCATTTTCGATGTGATTTTTTTTCTTGAAAAGTTTTCCTGAGCTCAATGAGCTTTTCCTGCTTTTCGCCCGTTTTCACCCATTGTCTATTTTTTCAGCACACGATTTGAAGTGTTTGAAGTGTTAGTACTTTTTTGAATCTACAAATGCTTGAGATGGTGCTTTTTGTTGGGGAGAAATGTTTTTCATCTGAGAATCCGTTGTCTTAGTGTTTTCCCGCTGTGGTTTCTACAGATAAACTCGGGAAATAATTCTGGCTAAGACTGATGGAACTCGCGTGGAAAATACTCAGATCCAGGAGCCTGCCTTGGGGTTCCTGCGGGTAATGCCAGTGGGAGACGGCAGGAGAAAGGTCCGGAGTTCAGGGGCATCCTCTGCCAACGTACAGTGAATTCAAGGCCAGCCTGGAATATATGCGACCCTGTCTAAAAAGTAAAAAATTTAAAAGAATTTTTTTTTTTTTTTTTAATATACGAGACTAGGCTGGGTGTGATGGCACATGACTTTAATCCCAGCACTCTGAAGGCAGATGCAGGCTGATCTCTGTGAGATCAAGGCCAGCCTGGTCTATATGGTGAGTTCCAGACTAGCTGGGGCTACAGGGAGACTCTTTCCAAAAGACAACGACACTTATAATAATAATAACAATAATAAATAAGGTACACAAGACTGGGAAAGATTACCCCCCAAAAACCTCAAAAGGTACCCAACATTTAATTAGCTTTTCAAGTCAGAAACAGAGGCAAGATTTATGTTTATTGATCCCAAGAACCCAGATTTGACTCTTGTCTACCTCCTATCAAAAGAGAAAAGAGGAAAATGCAAGGGGTGTGAGCTGACGGTTGGCAGTCTCTTTGTGCTTGGCCAACTTCGTTGCCTTTTAAATCATCAGAGAAATCCAAAGAACAAACACATAAAGATTTCTTCTAACTTGTAGACCTGGATGGTTTGAGAAAGGAGGTTGGTTTTAGAACTAGTTTGGAAAGAAAATTTAAAATCAAATAAGCTTTTCTAATCCCCCCTTCTCTTTTCCTAATAGATGGTCTGGCCGGCTCCCTCTTTTATCATTAGAGGGGGCTGACTCCCCCTTTTTAAGATTTTATTATTATTATTATTATCATCATCATCATCATTATCATTATTATTTAACGGGGCTGGCTCCCACTCTTGGGAGCTCTGCCTTGAACAGCTGTCTGTCTTCAACTCTTGCTACTAGAAAAATATTTCCTTGAGGAAAAGTTGAACTTTGGGGGACTCTAAAACACAGTCGGGTTGTGAGTGACTAAAGAAAAATAAGGACGACAAACATGGACTGCCTAATCTAGGTTAAGAGGTATCCCTGCTGTACTGAAGGTGTAAAATGAAGACGACCTTCAACAGTGGCCCGTGTGGGGATCGAACCCAAGAACTTGGGTTAGCACCACGCTCTAGCCACCTGGGCTAACCGGCCAACGAACTACAATTGGGAAAGGAGAGAGAGAGAGGAAGGGAAAAAGATTTTATACCATGTATTTTTACTACAAAACACACTTGGGTGCCTTAAGAAGATGTTTATGGTGACTCTGTTCCCGATTGTTCTGGACTCTGCCTGTTCTGCCTGACGCTCCTCAGAGACTTGGCCACCGTTTAGGTTGTGATCCATGAATTTTGATACACATATAGTTTATCTGTAAACATAACTAAACATGATAAAAATGACACAGAGGTAAAGGGGGATGGATGAAGGTAAACACGACAGTGACTGGAATCGGTAGATTCGAATGGCAGAGATGGGTCTTTTTTTTTTTTTTTAAGCACATGTTTGAAGGGTCTCACGAAAGTTTGGGACGGTCACGTTGTGTTTTCACAGCATGAAGTATTGTACAGAATTTTTTTTTTTCGATTGCTTGAGCCTTAATCCATTTTTAACACCTTTCTAACTCGGGTTCAGGACGCGGCAAAGGTAAAGACCTGAAAGGTGGTTTGAGGAGAGGTGTGCATCCCCCTACGGGGCTCTCCCCTCCCTCTCTCCCTCCCTCCACACCCGCAGACCCCTCTAAGGTGTAACACCGTCTCCCCATCCGAGATAATGTGATTTCCTTTGACGCCTCAGACGCCGGTTCCAGCTAAACAGCCACTCAGTTCCCACCTGTCATCAGAGAGGCTTCGGAATTCGCTTCATAACCGGTTCTAAAGCAATTTCAGCAACATCCGCATTCGAATGCAGACGAAAGTTCTCTCGCTGGACAAAAAGCGCACACCCGAGCCAGCCAGGAGTCGAACCTAGAGTCTTCTGATCCGTAGTCAGACGGATCAGGGTTACCCATTGCACCACTGGCCCTTGCCAATTAAAGGCGTTTAAATGGATTAATTTAAAATGAGGTTTGCCGGTTGTGGCGTTGCATGTTTTTAATCCCAGTACTCGGGAGGCAGAGGCAGGTGGAACGCTGTGAGTTCAAGGCCAGCCTGGTCTAATACTGAGTTCCAGGACAGCTGGGGCTACAGGGAGACCCTGTCTCAAAAAGACCAAAAAAAGGTTAGGGGTTAGGGTTAGTCTGGCAACCGAGGAGCAGGCAGAGTTGGAATTGCTGAGGGTGCACACGGCACATCTGCACTTGAATTTGGAGTGGGGCAGGGGACCTTAACTTATGCCACATCTTGAATGCAGTGGGAGAAAAAGAAGAGAGAGAGAGAGAGAGAGAGAGAGAGAGAGAGAGAGAGAGGCAACTGTAAGCACTTTGGACTTTGGTGTGCATAACTCGAATATTCCTTGGGGCACACAGAGGTCACCTGTGTCAGAAGGGTAACTGGCAATTAAATGCTGCTTAACGTGAGTGCCTGAACAAGTCTGTAAAAATTAGCTTAGGGCCAGCAAGATGACTCACACAGTAAAGTGGCCTGTGACCAAGGCTGACCATCTGAGTTCAATCCCAAGGACCCACATGGTGGAAGGAGAGGAACCTCTGACCTTCACAGGTGGGCTGTGGGAAGGAAGGGAGGGAGGAGGGAGGGAAGGAAGGAAAAGAGAAAGAGGAAGGAAGAAAGAAGAGACATTTTAAACATTTTTATTGAATTTTTGTGCATTTCCTACAGAACATCTTAATCATCTTTATACCCTGTCCCCATTGGCCCCTCCCATAACCCCCCACTGGAATTCATGCGCTCTGTCATTTATGTTAAGGCCTATCATGTCAAGTTAGTGTCCCCAGACGTCCCTTGGTGCAAGTTCCTCCACTGAGGTCTAGTCCGCCCATCTAGAGTCCCTCCCTTTAAGAAGATCAGTTCTGAGAGGAAGACCTCTTCAACAGGAACTCGGACAAGCACTCTCTGAGCTTAGACATAGAAGTGCTTATTTCCAATAGCGCTGCTTAAAGCTGGGGGAGTCGGTGTGGTTTTGCAGTTCTTCAGCTCAGAGTTCCTAGTTCGCTCCGAGCCTAACCGCCCTCGGGTACTTAAAATCAGAATGTCTTGAACCCCAACCCCAACACCACACACACACACACACACACACACACACACACACACACACTTAGGAGAACCGAGCGCGAGGGGAAGTATTTGGGGACCGGCTCTTGTCACCAACGAAATCGCTCAAGATTCTTTATTACAATAGTGATTTGCACTATTTTTGCGCGCAGGTCTTTCATTGCAGGCAGGAGTGTTCAGAGGCAGGAAACCGAGTGTGTTCTGAGCCGGGAGGAGGGATGCCCGAGGCGGGGCGGCTGTCGCTCGCTGGGTCTGGGGTTCCGGACACCGTCCCCTCTGCCACGCTTCCACCTGGCACTCAGGGCGCCGCACCCTCGTGAGCCTCATCCTAGCACGCTTATTTCAGAGTCCGTAAATGCCGGCGTCTCTGTCATCTCTGTGAACCCGCTTAAAAAAAAAAAAAATAGCCACAGAAAACCATAAAATCAGGGGTGGCGCACGCCTTGAATCCCAGCACTCGGGAACTCTCCGCCCGACTTCAAGGCCCCGGCAGCATCTCACCGGGGGCTGGGCCTTGGGCGAGGCCAGCTCGGAAAACTCGCGTTCCTAGAACGCGCGCCCGAGCGAGCCCCGCTCCACCGCCTGAACCAGCCCGAGGGCGCAGTGCACAGGGCGGGTGGAGGGAAGGGTCCCGGTGCTGGAAAACAGGCTGTAACTGGGATTGTGCAGGAGGTGGTGGCGGGTGTAGGAAGCGGAGGGGGGGGGCGGGGGGCAGAAAATAGATGAAAAACAAATTATTTTTCTGTTCAATCTGTCCTCCTGGAGGGAACCGAAAAGGCTACCTGTCCTCAGGTGGTTCCATGGTGTAATGGTTAGCATTCTGGACTCTGAATCCAGCTATCCGAGTTCAAATCTCGGTGGGACCTTGGCATTTTGGCATTTGATTACCTCGGGTTTGGATTATTTCCTCCCTCCGTAGCCCAGCGCCTTTCTTCTCGTCGGTGTGTCTCTACGAGGAATGCCCGGGGAAGGAGGTGCGGCAAGATGCGGGCAGGCTGTGAGGACAAGGACTGAGGCCTCACCCGCTCCGTCCGAGGCGCACCAATCCTCCTGCCTCCGCCTCCTGAGTGCTGAGACCACAACTGTCTTTGTTGTTTTGGTTTGGGACTTGCTTTTTTATTTTGTTTGAGACAGAGTCTCATGTAGCCGAGGCTAGCCTGGAACTTCTAATCCTCCGGCCGCCGCCTCCAGCGTTCAAGGATTACAGCAGGGCATAGCAGGAGCTTTCGGACAGTTTGCACCATCAAGCGTCACCTGGCGATGGAATGACGTCACAAGGACCCTGCGGGGAGGTGACGTCATGTGGAGGGCTGAAAAGGCATCCTGCCATTCCTCCAGCGCCTGCATCCGGGCGGGGTCCATAGTTCCCAGCGGTGTGGCTGCGCGGGAACCCCGGGTGCGGCGGGAAAGGGGGGCCGGGAGGGGAGGGAGCGCGGGGATCAGGGACCCGAGTGTTTTCCACAAGCGCAAGTCCGCTCCCAGCACTCCTGTTCGCTGCCACCGTTTACCAAATCCGGAGACAACGGAAATGGGTTGGAGATTCCACTTTAAAGTGACTTCATGATAAGTTCACCTTTTGTAAACTCCGAATTTACTACCGGAAATGAGCGCTCCTTTTGCTGGTCATTCCCACTGGATTTTCTTCCGTAGACACACGAAATGGTGAAGAAGAAATGCCTCAATTTTTTTCCTAAAGGATACGTTTCAAATGCAATTCTACTTTTATATAGAACAAATTACTTGTCAAAATTATGCCTTTTATTGTCTGCTCTCGTTAAATATAAAGATAATTCGGGCCAGAAGAAGCAGGCTTAAAACAAATTAATGATCACTGGAAGGAACTAAAACTCAGACTTTAGTTTATAGAAATGTTTTCTGTTTGCAGAGCGTCTCTGAGCTTAAAGAATACGTGTGTTTGCCTTCAAATCCTTCCGCGGATGCAGAATGGAAATACGTTGTGCAAGAGAAAACGATTCTTGAAATATAAACAGACAGCTGGTCAGCATCAGCAAGCACGGCTCCAAGGCCCAGGAGATCGAGGACTCTGGGGACTAAGGCAGGGGAAGGGATGTGCACTGAGAACCCGGAATTCAGGGAAGACCGAAGGAATTTCAGCATTGCCTGAGCAACCGAGACGCTGGAGGATGGAGATGCGGGTGTGTTAGAGGGGATCATTAAAGTGCGAGGCGTCCCTCTAGGAGGCAAAAGATGGTTATATGACGAGAATTTCTGCAGGAGACTGCGATTTGATGGACAAAAATTCCTACATCACCGAATTCAGCTTCCAAAAGCAGTGCTTAAAAGTACATCCAAAAGGCGTGTAGTGTATGAAGGACGAGGTGGCCGAGTGGTTAAGGCGATGGACTGCTAATCCATTGTGCTCTGCACGCGTGGGTTCGAGTCCCACCCTCGTCGTCGGTCCCTAAGTAGGCCTCTGCTATTATGCTTTTCCAGACCTTAAGATGCCCAACGTTACAAGTTCCCTCTACAGCGTTCTCCCAGTTCCTTAGCAAAGTTCTTCCCTGTCATTACTGCCCGTCCCACAGGACCCCTGTCTGGGGTGGCCCCGCGTTGGGCTGCTTGGGATCACCATTCCCTTCAGACAGGAACAAAACCCCGCCGCTTGCTTAAGCTACTCCACCGGAGCTTGAGCATTCATTATTTTCAAAGTCTTATTAAATGTTTCTATTTAAAAATTTTATTTGGAAGTAATTTCAAATTGTAAGAACAGGAACCGCACAAAAGCCAGTTATACTTTCATTGGGTGGTCTCTCTCTCATATATATATATATAATTTGCTCTCTGAGGAACTAAAGGCTGCACCACCACACCCCCAAGGGGTGAATTTTCTAAAAGTA
This sequence comes from Nannospalax galili, assembly GCF_000622305.1. Lineage (NCBI taxonomy): Eukaryota > Metazoa > Chordata > Mammalia > Rodentia > Spalacidae > Nannospalax > Nannospalax galili. Next base: position 127,182 of record NW_008331504.1, read on the forward strand.
TAAACATTCATTTATAACCATAGTATAATTCACAATTTAGTGTGTTTTCTTCTATATGATGGGCTTAAGAAAAATCTTTTACTTGCATTCAAGTTTGTCAGTCAATGAAGCTATGTCCTTACAGCGTTCCTCTGGCAGAACAGGGGTCAGGATTCAGGCTGGAGAAGGAGCTGTGAATAGCACTCTAACATCCTCCAGCAGGAACATCTCCACAGCATTTCTCTGTATAGTATTTCATGGAATTCACATTTTGAAGGTCACAGTCATTGCTCACTCAAGAAAATGGAACACTACTAACCTGAGCTCTGTGTGACTTTTTTTTCCTTCAAAATTAGTTCATTATGTATCCTCTGCCACATTATTGGGAGTATAGAAGCTGAAGGCTTCCATCTCCCTTTGTACTGGGGTTGGCTCCATCACCGTAGCCAAGTTGACGCGTGAGTATAGCATTCCCCCTTGCAACTAATAAGCGATCTAGGCAAAGACACTTTTAGACCATGCGATACCGTTTCCCATGAAAATTTCCCACATGAACTACATTTACTATGATGGTTGCAAAATGGCTATTGTTTCATTCCCGAATTCTCTCCACATTTACCAATCTATACTCAACATTCTACTAGAAGCAAGAGGCATTGTCCCCACGCCCATTTATGGAATTATGATCCCTATTTTCAGGGATTTACACTTCATTTTTTTTTAATGATTTTGGTACTTGAATTAACCCCTTCATATTAACAGTTGTGTCCTTGTAGTATTCTGACAGTGTATGTTTAGGATAATCTGAATTTCTGGAATAACAAGTTGTTCCAGGCTCAGTTGCATCTGTTCAGGTCCCAAAGTCACTAATTTCTCATAGGTGACCTCTAAGTGACCAGTACAACTGAAACCAGCACCAGAGATCCATGTGGGCTAGTGTTTCTGAGCTGTCTTTATTTCTAGGATCTTCTTCTTTTTTTTTTTTTTTTTTTTTTTTTTTTTTGTAGTACGTTATTTTATAACAGAAAGCTACTGAAAACACTACATGCGAACACAGACAATACCATAACAACTGGGGCTGGTGGGGTTGCCCGGGAAAACAAGGCTGAGGCCACAGGCCACACCAGGAGCCTCTCAGTGGACTGCTGAATGGACTGGATCTGCTGCTTTAGCTGAGAGCCTTTGGTGGTGACAGAACAGGAGACCCCGCAGGCCCGTCCCAGGGCCTTCCTGGAGCACAAACACATAGGGAGCATTCTTGTCTTCACACAGCAGCTGGAAGTGCAAGGTGATCTCCAAGGGCTTAGCATTTGTCGCCATCACAATGCCTGTTGAGGGTTTGGGTGGCCTCATTTGCCCCTTTCCAAAGCTGCTTGTAGTTACACGACTGCCAAACAAGATCCAGTAGCTTTGTTGACATCTGCAAGGGGATAGGCCTTGGGATTAACATCAGCCTCCGTTATGGCTGCGGCCACCACAGGACAAGCCCAGCACAGCACAAAAAGCCTATTTCTAGGATCTTTTAACAACAACAAAAATCTATGAAATACATGTGTGTACATACACAGTGGGTGCACAGATGTGTGTACATATGCTCACATACACATGCATAACCATACTTGTGCACATTTGAAACATCCATGAGCGCACAATATTATTCCTAATCTGCCAGGTGAGGGTCTTTTTTTCCTCAACATTTTTGTGTTCCTTCTTCCACACAGAGCACTGTCTGAAAGGACAGTGGGTTAGTTAAGTTTCCACTGCTGTGAAGAAACACTGACCAGAAGCAACTTGCTGAGGAAAAGCGTTTATTTCCTCTCACAGTTTACAGTGATCATCCAGGGAAGCCAGGAGCGCAAGCAAGAACCTGGAGGCAGGAAGTGAAGCCCAGACCGTGGAGGAAGCTGCTTACTGACTTGCTCTCCGCTTGTTTGCTCAGCTACCTTTCATAGCCCAAGCCCGCCTCCCAGGGCTGGCATTGCCCACAGAGGGCTGGACCCTCCTACATCAATTAGAAATTAAGAAAATGCCCAACAGGATCCTAGTGTAGAACCCTGAGACCCTCTTCATTCACCCGCTACCCCCCAATCCCTCCAGACCCCCACTAATTGCTCTTTTAGCTTCTGTAAAATGCTTGGCTGCTGCTTTAGACATGCCTAGACATACCCTGGCATGCCCTGACCCCCGCCTGCTATTCCCCACCCCCCTTCCAGGAAACTATAGATTAAGAAAGCCTGCGCATAAAAACTGCCCTATAAGGTAAAAAAAGAGACTCCTGGCCCCACAGGTAACAGCACATTCCACAGCCCTGAGAATAGCACCTACCAATAAGAAACTT
>NW_008331504.1:129560-158865 GCF_000622305.1 Nannospalax galili
TCTGCCCCCTTTTGTCTAAAACCTATAAAAGGCTCCACTCTCCCTTGCTCTGGGCTCTCAGCAAGGATCCGTTGAGTTGGTGAGGACTGAGAGCCCGAGCTTAAGCCCAAATAAACCATAAACCTTTGCTTTTGCATTTTGGTATGTTGGGTCCTTGGTGGTCTTTTTGGGGTCCAGTGGATGGGGTACAACACTAGCAAACAGCCTGAGAGGGTGGGTTCGGACTGCCTCCATCCAGGTAGCTGCTTGGAGCTCAGCAGACCCGCCAAAGAGTGCGGAGTTCTGGTCTCCCTCTGGCCTCCAACTACTACCAGAGGGCCTGATGACCCAGGGGACAGCCTGACAGCATCTGGATCCTACCTGCACATGGTGGTCTTTTTAATAAGATAATGCTATACAGCAGTCCCTTCTGCATGAAATAACTACCATGATCATGACTTCGGCTGAGCCTGATCGCTAAACAGTCACAATTGGGCTTGTTGACAGTTGTGCTCATTCATTAGAGGAGTGCCAAGCAGGGTCACTGGACCCTCATCTGAGGGTCTTCCCAACCAACTAGTCCAACCTTGGAAGACAAAAGAAAAATGAGGAAGAACCCAAAAAAGGGATGCTTTTGGAGGCCCTTGTCAAGAAACTCCAACGGACTTTCATATGAACATTTGAAAAATTTCCCTGTTCTGATTTTTTTCTAGTTCCCTGTCTAGAACTTGTAATGCTAATTACTCTTGCCTTTACTTCTCCTTCACATCTCCCATTCATGATTCAAAGACTTTCTTCTTCCCTTAGAGACAAGAGTTATGCAATTTGGGAGTCTTTAGATAGACCCACTGAAGGGGTACCCCAATTGCCTCACCCTGCATCCCTGTTCAGCATGGAAGAAGCCAGAGAGGTCTGTGTCCCTATTCCCTATTGGCAATTTGGGTAACCCCTTCAGAGGATGGTGTGATAAGAATAGAAGGTAGGAATTGGCTAGGCAGTTAGGGGGAAAAGACTCCAAAGAAATGTAGCCAGTCAAAATGTCCTTGGGCGACATACTCTGCTCCAAGGCCAAAAATGTCAAAAGTATTTGGGAGCTTGTATTTTTGTACAAATTTAAAAAAAAAGAAAATGCCCCACAGACTAACACGATGGAGGAAATTCCTCAGTTACAGTCCCTCCTCTCAAATGTGTGAAGTTAATAACTGAAGTCAACTCTGATAGATAGCAACACATCCACTGTGTTGATTACTTTTTGTTGATTTGACCCAAACTAGAGATACTTATAGGGACCCAGCCCATTGTGGGTGATATCATCCCTAGGCAGGTGAGCCTGGGCTGTATAAGAAATCAAGATGACCAAGCCAGGGGGAGCAAGCCAGTAAGCAGTGTTCAAGGGCAGGCTGTAGATAGACAGGACAAGTACATTTTGGTATCTTGGAACAGCAGGGTGACTGTGGTCAGTAAAAATGTTTGCATATTCCAAAACGGCTGAGTAAATTAAAATGCCGCACCATAAAAAAGTGTAAGCGAGGCAGTGGGTATGTCATTAGCTTGATCAGTCACTGCACATTATATACCTACGCCAAGATATCCCAGTCTCCCTGCCACTCTAGTTATGACCTGTCAGTTAAAAGATGAAGAGGCATGACCTGCTCAGTAAGGAGGCAATGCATGTAGTTTTAACTGATGGCACCTAAAGGTATTTTCTAAGCACCCAACATCTATTGTGTCTCCAATTTCTTCAGTATAAGAAATGTGATGCCCATGTGTATTACTTTCAGTGCATTCTCAAGGCAGCCGTGATGTACACTATACTGGTAGATAGTCCTATGCTGCTTGAGCTAAGCAGTTGGCTCTGGAGGCAGGGTCGCTCCCTCTCCATTTCAAACCCAAGCCTATTTGTCTCGGTGTCCTCCAAGGCCCCTTTTCTAGGAATGGGCTGGTGCCCCTCTAACTCTGTGACAGGGAGGGAAGAGAACAGCAAAACAGTCCAAGAGCAAAAACACCTGAAGAGCTGTGGCAACTCCATTTTAAAACCAACCTCCATTTTATTAAACACCCCAGTTGAACTTTCCAGTAAGAGCGAGTAGTTCCCGGAATACCCAGAGACCAACTGCCACAAACGGTCAAAACTGTCTCCCAACCACAAAGGTCAAAATAGCCTGACAAAGAAACAACCAATCACCTCGTACATTCACCCCACCATGACATAAGGCTGTGGTGGGCCCCCTATAAAAGGCCAGCCCAAACGATGGACTGGGCCTTCTCATAGAGCTGGGGCACCAGTCTCTGCGTTAAGGTCCCTACCGCGGTTTGTACTTTTGTTCAATAAACCTTGCTTTTGCAGTTTTGGAAGTGTCGGGCAGTCGCTGGTCTCTTTGGGGTCCTGAGGCTGAAGTATAGCACACCGTGTCCTTGAGAAAAGATGGAAGGTGAGCTGTTTCTATGTGAGGTTACTGGTGTTTATCCCATGACACAGAAGAGAAGCCAGGAGGCAGCCACAGGAGGCTCATCTTTGTACAGAAAGCTCACCCGGGAACTCCAGCCAGCTGCCTCAACTTCCCCATCAGTTTCTGCAGGACGTTTTGAACACCTGATTTGATGATGTCATCCACTTGCCACTATTTGTTCTTTACATGGAAGCCTCTTGTGAGGGGATGCTCTGATCCAGCTGGGACTCTCTCAAGAGGAAACTCCAGGTGACTGCCTCAAGGGGCCTTCACCCAGGTCATTTCTGCTAGAGTTCTATAAACCTCCAGTTTGATGATGTCTTCCAATCCATCCTCTTTCTCTATGTGCCACTCCCTATTTGATCTTTTACATTTACCCACTCCATGCTTAATAAACTCTGTCATTCAAAATCAAATGTACAGCTATTGTGGACCATTCTCTGGACCATACAGAACATCAATTCACTGTTTTAATGGGGAATTCATACTCCAGTGATGGACAATTATTAAGCTTTCCTTTTCTCATGTATAGCAGGTGCTTTGCTAATTAGACCAAAAAACCACAGAAACAGATTTTCAAATGTGTACTAAACAAAATTTGGGTTGACACAACCAGGTAAGCTCTAACAAAGTATTGCATAAGCCACAAATATGGACCGCAAGCTGGACATAATGTCAAGCAGTCTAAAACCTGCATTTAAAGAATAAAGACAGTTCAGAATTTAGAGCACTGGCTGCTATTGAGAGGACCTAGGTTGGGCTCCCAACACCCACATGGCAGCTCACAGCCATCTGTAATTCCACCTCCAGAGGATCTGATGCCCTTTTCTGGCTTCTTTGGACACTAGGTATGACTGTGGTGACTTACATACATGCAGGCAAAACACTCATACATGTAAAATAAAAATAAACCTAGGGGGCTGGAGAGATGGCTCAGCAGTTAAGAACACTGGCTGTTCTTGCAGAATCCCAGCACCCACATGGCAGCTAACAACTGTCTGCAACTCCAGTTCCAGGGGATCCGACAGCCTCTTCTGTCCTCTGCGGGCACTGCACCACACAGGTGCACTTACCTACATGCAGGCAATACACACATAGAATAAAAGTAATAAATAAAGCCGGGCATGGTGATGCACCCCTTTAATCCCAGCACTCGGGAGGCAGAGGCAGGCAGATCTCTGTGAGTTCAAGGCCAGCTGGGTCTACATAGCAAGCTCCAGGCCAGTTGTGGCTACAGGGAGACCCTGTCTCAAAAAACAAAAAGCAAAAAAACAAGCCGGACGTGGTGGCACAAACCTTTAATTCCAGCACTCAGGAGGCAGAGGCAGGCAGATTCCTATGAGTTCAAAGCCATCCTGGTCTACATAGTGAGTTCCAGGACAGCTGGGGCTACAGGGAGACTCTGTCTCAAAAAGACCCAAAAAAAAAAAAGTTATAAATATAAAAAATTAATAAACCTAAAAAAGTAAAAACAACGGATACTGGTTTTTAACAATATGCATTTTTAATCCAATAGATCAAAAACATTGCTTAAACATTAACTAGTCACATTTTCTGTGCTAAACAGACACTACAGTTAATGGATACCTTGATAGTGCAAGTCTAGAATATTCTAGAAAATCTTCCTGCTCCTGTATCCATACACCCTAAGAACATAGTAAATTTCATAGCCTGTACCCTTTATGGCACAGGTTCAGCCTCCAAAGAATCTATGTGCAGCAATTATGTTAGAAGTAGGCTTTAAAAAAAGACATTCTAAGAGAATAGAATAATTCTCTTTGAATACTATTATCAACTTTAAAAGAGCCTTTCATTCAACTTGTGACTAGATCGTCTAAAAGAAAAAAGCTAAAATATCAACAAATTTAGATGAACAGTTAAAGAAGAACTATAAAGTGCTTGCCTACCATACATGAAGTCCTGAGTTCAACACAAACAGAAACTAAATTGTTTAATGCCAATTTGTGTCTGCACGTTCATGTATCTGTGCACAGACATCACCTACCATGAATATGTTGAGTTTTAACTACCTTCCCCAACCCTCCCCTATCCCAGAAACAGCCTGGCTCTTTTTACTCATCATTTAGGGACCCCAGGGTACAGCCTCTGCTCCAACCTTGAACTCAGTGCTGGACTTGTCTACCTACTCAAGATAATACATAAAAGGAAATCAAATAGAAAGCTAATAGACTAGACGTCATGTATTCTTCGTGGAGCAGTTGCGAAGTCACAGAAGAGACATGTCCCCACTCCAGACATCTTTCTTGGCCTCTGAGATCAGATCCATCATCCAAACAGATACTTTTTCCTGAATACCAAATGGATTAACACCTCAGTTAAATAAGAATATTTCTTAGTTTTCTGGAGTTCAATTCAACTTCTACTTTTAGAAATTAGGGAAATTAAAATTATTCCTCAAGCTGGGCGTGGTGGCGCACACCTTTAGTCCCAGCACTTGGGAGGCAGAGGCAGGCAGATCTCTGTGAGTTCAAGGCCAGCCTGGTCTACATAGTGAGTTCCAGGACAGCTGGGGCTACAGGGAGACCCTGTCTCAAAAAGACCAAAAAAAAAAAAAAAGTTCATATTCCCCAAAAGCAGTGTTTATCATCAGTGAGAAACTGAACTTGACCCTTTAGCACTATAGGTGTTGTCTCATCTTTGATTTTCCCTGAAGATACTGCACTGACAATCAGAATTCCTCAGGAACTGCTTAAGGTCCCTTATACCCTGAATTCCACACCCACACTTCCCTTGGGGTCTTGCTGACTCCTTGGGTCCACCACTTTTTTTTTTTTAATCAATCATTTCTTTAAAGAGTTGCATTACATTTTACTTATTTTGTGTGCATATGCGCACATACCTGTATGCCACAGTGAGCATGTGGTAGTCAGGAGGCAACTTGCAGGAGCTGGTTCTCTCCTTCCACCATGTGGGTCCCAGGGATTGAAATCAGGTTTCCAGGCATGGCAGCAAGCACCTTTACCCACTAAGCCATCTTGCCACCCCACCCCAGCCCCCAGACAATCGTATTTTCTTTTTCTTCTTTCTTTCTTTTTTTTTTGGACTTTTTTGAGACAGGGTCTCCCTGTAGCCCCAGCTGCCTGGAACTCACTATGTAGACCAGACTGGCCTTGAACTCACAGAGATCCACCTGCCTCTGCCTCCCAAGTGCTGGGACTAAAGGCGTGCGCCACCACACCTGGCAACAATCATATCGTCATTGCTCTCCTTCCACTCCAGAATAATCTAATTTTCTGGATAGCTCACTGTCTCCAAAGTCTACATCTTCGTAAAACTAATTCAAGACTTTGGGAAATCAAATCCAGGAAAAGACTTAGGAGACAATTGCTTCATTTTATTTTATTTTATCTTTTCCTGAGAAAAAGAAACCCAAGATAGCCTCACTGACTGACAAAGTGAAGGGAAAATAAAGATATGTGAAAAACATATAAAAGCATATGTTAACTAATATAGGTGTCAGTCTTTATTTCTGATGGCCACAGGCATTGTCATGGAAGAGCTCTGTGAGTTCAAGGCCAGGCTGGTCTACATAGTGAGTTCCAAGCCATCTGCAGCTACAGGGAGACCCTATCGCAAAAAGACCAAAACAAACAAAAAAAAAGTCTTTAAAAAAACAACAAAAAACCATCATTAACAATGTCTCAAGTATCCCAGACCAAAGAGGATGACCTTGAATTCAGATCATCCTGTAGTCATCCTGGGATAACAGGTGTGCACCACCACACGTGGCTTATACAATGCTCAGGATGCAACCTGAGGCTTCAGGCATGCTAGGAAAAGCACTGTACTGATTCGGTCATATCCCACCATCCCCATTTTTAATGTTTTTCTGGAGTCCAGAGTCTCTCCAAATCCCCAGTGTGTGCCTAGTCCTTTCTTTCTTCATGTGACAGCCAGAGCAATCTAAAATTCAAGTGTAAACTTGCTTCCTTCCTGTTCAGCCTCTTTCCACAGCTACCTTTGCTTAAGTGCTGTCCACAGTGTAGTGGGTGGTTTACAGTCACATGTCTATGACCTGCTTCTGCTCACCCTGATGTTCCCAATTTCTTGGAAATGACCCCAGAACATCCTTCTTTTCCTGCCTGGGCACATGCTGTGTCATTGGCCTGCAGTGAGATTTCTCTAGCAACAACACATTGTCAGGCAGAATTCAAGATAATTCTTTATCCCTCTCCTGGGCTCTTGTCGCTTGTATTAGGGTCCTTGGCTACTTAACAATTGTACACTAACTTGTGATTCCCCCAAACAAGAACTGTTCCTGACCTCTGAATGATCAGTACATAACACAGTGCAGGGCACACAGAGATCAGAGGACAGTTTCTAATACTTGCTTTGTTACTTTTTAATTTATTTTTTATTTTATGTGTATGAGTGTTTTGCCTGCATGTATAAAAGTGCATCTGTGTTTTGCAATGTCTGCAGAGGTCAGAAGAGGGTGTCAGGTTCTCTGGAACTGGAGTTACAAGACAGTTGTTAGCTGCCCTGGAAACTGAACTCAGGTCCTCTGCAAGAACAGCGGATGTTCTTAACCACTGAGCCATCTCTCCAGTCCCATTTAATGCTTTCTTCCTCCATCAATAAGATAGCACTCTTGGGAATTTTTTTTTTTTTTTTTTTGGTCTGAGATGGTCCACCTGTAGCTCCAGCTGTCCTGGAACTTACTATGTAGACCAGGCTGGCCTTGAACTCACAGAGATCCACCTGCCTCTGCCTCCCAAGTGCTGGGACTAAAGGCGTGCACCACCACGCCTAGCGGGAATGTCTTTAAAAGTTGAAACAAAAACTAGCAAGATTGTTCACTGGTTATAATGGAACTTGCCACATAAGCCTGGTGGCCTGAGTTCAGACCCCAGGACCCACATGGTAGAAAGCAGCTCTGTAACACACGTACTTGTAGCATACACGCCCATGCACACATCATATACGTGCAATATTAATAATGAATTTTAAAAATTGTTCTTAAGTTGAAATAGGGTTGTTACTAAGTGGTAGAGCCCAGCATTTGTGAAGGTCTGGGCTCAATCCCCAGCATAGATATTCAGTCAGGCCTTTCTGTCTTAGAAGTCTTACTTTGGTGATTTGGGGGTTTAGGGGGTGAGAAACAAGCACACTTCACATTCGATAGGGTTTAAATCCCCAATGCAGCCTTTGCCAGCTGAGTGTCTCCAAACAAGCTTCTTTTTTTTTGCTCTGTACCTATACCAGCTTGACAGTAATTCCTGTATCATGGACTTTTTTCAACAATTCACTTTTATTTTAGCGTTCAATTTAAGATTGCCCATTTTTCCAATTAGACTTTTTCCAAAGTATCCATAAAATAGGAAATATGTAATAAATGTACCCAAAGAGTTAGTGTCTGTCTGTCTGTCTCTGTCTCTCTGTCTCTCTGTCTCTCTCCCTCTCTGTATGTGTGTGTGTGCTGAGAAGTGTGAAGGAATACATTTTAGCTTACTTTCACACGCCCACTGGTTAGACAGGCCCAAGGGCTTCCTGTCCTCTGAGAAAAGTGTGCTGTAAAGGGGGTGACTTAATGAGGCATAAAGAAAAGGAAATGTAAGCTTTGGCTCCCCTCGTTGACCATTTGTGGTTCCTACAGGGCAGACCCGGATCTGTGGTGTTGAGACAGGAAGGGAGGTTGCCTGCCTTAGTCTTCTCTGGCCCTCACTTCCACTTACTGAGAGGGCACCCTTTAAAGTCAAGGTGCTGCTGTACATTCGGGGCATGTCCCTGCATCCCTGAAGTGCCTCGGTTACACAACTGAAATCTGGCTCTACCGACATCTTGCCATTCCTATGTGGTATTCTTCATCCAAACCAAACCAGAAGCATAAAACACACAATCAGCAACCAACAGAGAGAAGGGATCACGTCTCCTTGGACTCTGAGTGCAACAAGCAGAAAAGCTTCTAAGTAGGAAGTGGGACCTGCCTGCTCTGATCCTAGAGGGAATGGCTCAAAAGTCCTCCTTTCTCAGGTTGAAGAATGATCTCTGGGGTCTGATGGATTGACTCTTCACTCGTTAATCTTGAATGTTAAATTGGCAGAAAGAAGGATAGAACCAAGCCATCACCTCTTTTGGAAAAAGAGTTGAACAGTTTTAGGGAGAAAGTGGGGCAAGTAGAACACACTTGGAAGCCGGACTCAAGGTCAAACCACAACCAAACACTTCCAAAAATCCATTAAGGAGCAGAGTGGTAAGAACGGAGGAACTGGTGTCCCTATGGGACTAAAGAAAGATCATCATTTCTTTGAGCCCAAATAAAGGCTAAGATGTAGGAACAACCTGTCTCCTCCCAAAGATGTTCGTGTCTTCCTGCTGGACCATTCCCAAAGCAGAGGCTGTGCCTGGATGGAGCTCACAGCTGTACAGGGAGGAGAGGGTGGAGAAGAGAGACCAGACCTATTCTGCTCTGATGGCTGAAGTTCCATGCAGCCCCGCTCTGCTGCAACACTAGACACCTAGCTGGTCTGCCTTCTCTGAAGACTTGGGCTACAACTCTTGGGAACACCTGCAACTCCCACTTTAGATCTGAGATGTGTTTGATATAGAGAATTGGGAGAGACTGAGGCTCTTCACAGCAATGAGAGGAGGAGGGTACAGGCAATGGGGAGGACAGGCTATTTCTTACAAGCATGATGTCTTCAAGAGCGCCTTGCCTCCCGACTTCTGGGGGATTTTGATTTTGCTCCGATGCAGAATGAAGGGGCCCATGATCTGAAAGGGTCTTCCCCTGCAGAGCTGGGAGCAGTTGGAGAGGGCGTCCCAATGATGAGACTGCCACCTGCCTTGGCTGCTCCAGGAATGGGGGTGTTCTGAGCAAAAGGGACCGTGGAAGGGGGGCCAGACATGGTCTTTCTTGCAGTAATGTTGGCCAAAGGTGTGCTCTGGCTCCAACTTTGTGCAAAGGGGGCCAGGGTGCTGGGGGTCCCGCTCTGCCCTCTTCTAGAGGTGCTCACTTGTGGGGCAGCCAAAATGACCCCAGGCTCCCCACAGTCCATAGGAGTCACTAAACCCCCAAAAGCAAAAGGTCGTGGGGCTGTGCTACCAAATACTGAGCCACAAGCACCACACTGGATGGGCTTCCTGATGGCTCCGAGGCTGGTTGAACTAGCATCACTCAATGGAAAGCCAGTTGGAGTCCTGACAAAGCTTGACTGGTTGCTGGCAGGGGAGTGGATGGTAGAGGCTGAGGATATCAACCCTCCAGGGGCTGACTGTGTGGTCTTGCTGAGGACTAGCTGAGCAGGAGCTGCCATCTGGGTTGGGGATGAGACTGAGTTCTCTGAAAGGAAAGACTTTCTGATCCTTGGAGCAAGAGCTGGTTGGAGAGACCATTGCTTCTGCCCATCTGTAGCCCCAAGTGCAGGCTGGGAAATACTTCCTAAAAATACTGGGAAAGGGGACTTTGAGCTTGACCCCAAAGAGGTTGTGAGTGCCAAGGTCATGTTGGAGATGCTAGGTGTCAATATAGGCTGGTTTGTGGGTGCCAAGCCTGAGCTTGACAGAGGGCTGCCCATACCCTTCAGTTTAGCAGTGCTTCTGAGTGGGGATATCTGGATTGCATTAGTAAGAACCTGGCTAAAGAGAGTGACTGTGTGCATAGTTGGACTTGTAGGATGCTGGCATGGGGAAGTGAAGTTGGTGACTGGGGAGAAGCCCTGGGTAGTCCCAAGCAGAAAGGTGTGGCAAGAAGGGGGAACAGAGTGGGTGTTACCTATGGTGCTGGCCATCTTCACCACACTCAAGTCTGAAGCAGGGTCTTTGGATATGCTGGCTAGGCTGGCAGATGTGTCCACATAGGGTGCTGTGGCCAGGCCATGGGCATGTTGGGAAGAAGCAGACGTGGGTGCAGGAGAGGGCTGCCTGGAGGACACAGGCGCTGCCACCAGCATGGTATTGAGTGGTTTTACACTGCCAAAAATAGGCTTGGAGGTGGGCGTTAAGACACTTGGAGTTTTAGGGATGGGAGAACTTGAAGTTGCAACTGTGACAGAAATTCTGGAATATAAGGAGCCCCCAACCTCGCTAGTGTGCAGGGGTCCCCAAATAGATTTGAACACTGGATGAGCAGAAGTCTGGGCCGGAGGTACAGATACAGGAAGATGGAGACTTGGGCCACTCATCACCCCAAGCAGAGTGTTTTCTGTGATGGGTGCTGTGGGGATGACCACAGACAAGGGTGGGGGCATGGCAGACCTGTGAGGCTGAGGGATTGAAGGTGGCCAGGCTGGACCAGTGTCTGGTAGTATGGGAGAGCTTGGAGACAGCTGGATGAAAGCTGCTGTGGGCTTTGAGTCTGAAGAGATGCCCTGAACCGGGTCTGACTTCCAGCACCCAGGTGAGGCCCACTTGTTCCTTAACTTTTCCAGCTGAGGATTCATGACAGTACTGGATGCTGTCCCAGAAGAAATGGGATTGAGAGAGGAGAGAAACTGAAACGCAGTTCCGGTCTCAGGTTTGGGACCCGTGCTGGTCCCAGGTGGATCCTCCTTAGTTTGGTTACTCTGCCTGGCTTGTGTCTGTGAGGTCAGGTCCTCCTCAGTGACAGTACAATCTCGTTGGCCAGGTCCGGTCAACAGGTCCTCAGGACCAGACTGCAGGGGTGGAATCTGCTGGCTTGGGTGCCCAGAGTTGCTGGGTGCGTCCAAGGGGTGAGAATGAGGACTTTTCCCTGCCTTTTTCAAGGGCCACTCGGGCATCTGGACCGAAGCCTTGGAAAACTTCCAAGACTGTGTGACATCTCCGGAAGAGCTGTAAGTGCTGCTGATTGCGTTCCTTTGGGTGCTGAAGGGGCCTCGCGAGCAAATGCTGGCCAGGACCGAGCAATGAGACCTCTTTGACTTCGGGTCTGAGGTCCTGGAGTGGAGGGTCCTTTTCAGAGGCCCAGGCCTGGCCACAAAAGCGACGGTGGCCCCACCTTTCACCGGGGGCTTGAAGGAGGAAGGCGGGCTTGCCGGGCTCCTCCTCCTGTTGGAGCTGTGGCGGAACAGAGGCTCTTCCCACCTCGCTGTCACCCTCCTGTGCTCCTGGAGGGCCATCAGCACTGGGTCCTTTGCACACTGCCCGGGTGGGTCCTCCAACGGCCCCGCAGGGTTCACCGCCCTGTCTGTGAAGAGCCCCGGGCACGCCTTCTGCTCGGGAGGCGAGATCTTGACGGTCACAGGGCTCCACGTAGCCCTGGGGTGCCGAAGGGACCAGATGTTCCGTTTGAGGTAACTTTCCCACCAGTCGGAAGGAAGAGACCCCATGATGGCGTTCTGCGGCCTGGGCATGGGAAAGCGCCTCCAGGCCTCGCTGACTAGGGCGGTGGGGTTGGCGGGGTCCCAGCTGGGCGGCCTCGGGGCTGGCCGGTGCCTTCGGGCGGGCTGGGCACGGCGGACGCGCTGCACCCGGTGCACCTGGCACAGGGGCCGGCGGGGTGCGGGCCTCTCCCGCCCGTCTGCGGGCCCCGGGGCTGGGGATGCCGAGGACCCCGGCGTGCCCAGATAGCTGCCCATGGAGAGCAGGCACCGCCACCGGGTTTCGGCTTCAGGTGTTCGGGACCTGAGCAGGGGTGGCCGAGTCTAAGCGTCCGCTGCCGGAGTGACGGTTGGGCCCAGCGCACAAGGACAGCGCGAGAGTCTCCGTGCTGGGGACACGCGAGGCTAGACAGCCGGTCGGCCTGCTGTGGGATGCCAGTGCCAGCTGGCCAAGACGGACAGTACCTGAAAGGGAGGGTGAGGATGCAAAGAAAAAACAAGAGACAGAAAAGATACTTGGGAGGCCTGTCAGCAGAGACTGCAGCCGGTTTATTTCAGCTCCACCTTCTTATGCAGAAGAACTCAATTAGTTTCAACAGCTGTTTTTCCCACCTGTGTCTGCAGGTCAAGGAGCGGTCAAATAATTGTTTTGTGAGCTCCACCATATAAACACATTCCTCCTGATTTGGCAGATTAGGTACTGGTGTGCAAGACACAAACTCAGTAAACAAGCAAGCCTGCCGCAGCTTATGTACATAATGGATTAACAGCTCCCAACAGTGGGATGTGAGGTCCACGCTCGGCTCTGGCTTCCTCCAGAGCAACTTGGGCAGAGCTGGGCAGACCTGGGCCCTGTGTCCAGCAGCCAAGCACCCAGGACCTGCAGCAGCCAGGCCTTGGTCTGCTTACCCATCCGACCTTGCACTGGTTCCCCAAGCTCTGAAATGTGAGCAACTGGGCGAGGTCTGAGCTCTTCGGTGTGTTGGGGGGACTTCAGGGGTGCACATAACACGGTGGCACGCGTAGAACTGTGCAGTCACAGGACCAACTTTGCTGCTGGAGGCACCACCCAGGTTCCATCCCCAGGTTCCTACTTGCTGTAAGCTGCTTGTTTCCGTGATCCACGAGGAACCAGGGAAGGGAATACCTTGAAGACACTCGTGGCCTCCCTTCAGCTGTCACCATAACCCACTTGCAGATTAGGTGGGTTTTTCAGGAGTTGGGGGAAGCCTTGCTGTACACTTACCAAAGGTCTGGACCTAGCCTCAAAGAATCCTGCCAGGTGGGGACTGATTGGGGATTTTGCATTCCACTAAAACCAAAACAGGCAAACAACAAACCCTCAAAACCAGACGAGAAGAAGCTAGCCGAGCCAGAGGACTCATGGTGGAAGGAGAGAACCTGACTCAGGCAAGTGGTCCTCAGACCTACGCACACACACACACAGGTACACACACATGCAGAAAATGAATAAGTAAATGTAAATTTTATTTTTTAAAACTTTTTAAAAGTTTTATTATTTTAATTTTATGTGTATGTGTGTATTGCCTGCATGTAGGTAAGTGTACCCGTGTTATGCAATGCCTGAGGAGGTCAGACGAGGCTATTGGATCCCCTGGGACTGGAGTTATGGACAGTTGTTAGCTGCCATGTGGGTGCTGGGATTCAAACCCAGGTCTTCTGCAAGAACAACCAGTGTTCTTAACTGCTGAGCCATCTCTCCAGCCCCAATAAATGTAAATTTTAAAAACTTTTAAGTAATGGGTCTGGAGAGATGGCTCAGCAGTTAATAGCACTGGTTGCTCTTACAGAGGAGGGAGGAGTTCAGTTCCCAGCACCCATATGGTAGCTAACAAGTCTGTCATTCCAGTTTTAGGACATGTGATACCCTCTTCTGGCTGCCATGAGAATTGCACACATGGTGCATGTACATACATGTAGACACCCAGAAATATAAAATAAAAATAATTTTAAAAAGAAAAAAAATTTATGTAAGGCAGAGAGCCTCCACATGTGCACACATGGATGCACTCACACATAAATGCACTACACACAAAGATACACAAAATGTTACTATGAATAAATATGGACATGCAGCAGTTGTAACAATTACAAACAGGGCTGGGCAAAGTGGCACACACCTTTAATATCTGCATGTGTGTGGGGACGGGCAGAAGGATGGATCTCTGAGAGATCAAGGCCAGCCTGGTCTACATAGTGAGTTCCAGGCCAGCTGGGGCTACAGAGAGACACTGTCTCAAAAAGACAAAAAAAAAAAATAGCTTATATTTAAAATGGAACCTGGCAACACAGAATCGTAGGATATCACTACAACTACGCATTGTGTAATTTTATTTTATGAACCGGTCAGAGTAGGCAAATCCAGGGACACAGGAATGGCTGGTGGTTGCTTAAGCCTGGGGCAGAAGAATGAATAAAGGAGAGAACAGAAACTATTTTAAACTGAAATTTGACTGTTGAGATGGTTGCATGTCTATGTCAATAAGCTAAGAGAAGCTGAGCCATACAGTTTACATGACTGAATTGTAGAGTATCTGAATTATCTCTCAAGATAACTGAACTTTGTTGTGTTTGTTTTGATTTTTTGAGACAAGATCTCAGGTAGCCCAGACTGGCCTCAAACTCACTATGTAGCCAAGGCTGGCCTTGGCATCCTGATCTTACCATCTCTACCTCCCATGTACTGGGATTACAAATGTAGCCACCCCACCTGGCCTCTGATACACCTGTTGTTGTGATGTTTTTTACATTACCACATGGCTGAAGTATATAATGATGACGGTGGTGGTAACCAGCGTTCATGAGCATTTACCACATACTTACATAATGATATAAATTAAGTGCTAAAACTGGTTCTGTTTTATGAAGAAACAAATGAGACATGGAGATACTATAACTCAACTAAAGCTGAATAGTTAGGCGTTGTACAACCAGTATTTGAATGAAAATGTTTTGGTTCCAGGGCCCACCTTCCTAACTGTTAAGACGTCATTTTTTTCTTTATATTTTCTTTATTATTTTTATCTATGTGTATAAGTGTATTGCCTGCATGTATATGAGTGCACCCACAACGTGCAATGCCACGGAGGTCAGAAGAGAGCTTCAGAGTCCCCTAGAACTGGAGTTAAGGACGGTTCGTAGCCGCCATGTGGGCCATGTGCTCTTAACCGCTGAGTCATCTGTCCAGCCCCAAGACATAATTTTTTTTTTTATAATAAAAACAGTTTCCAGGGACAACAAATACTAAAGGTCTGGAAACTGGGACAGGAACTAGCTCTTGTTAAGTAGTCAGGGGAAAGGCATGTGATGAAAACTGCAAGTTGGTTACGTGTGTCACCATGAAAATAGACATCAGGGTTAAAAGGACGGCCAGGGTTGGAGAGACTGAGGGACGGAGTGACAGCTCAGCAGTTCAGAGCACTGGCTGCTCTTGAAGAAGATCCAGGGTTTGGATCTCAGCACCAACATGGCAGCTCGCAACAGCCTGTAACTCCAGTATCATGGGATCCAATGCCTTCTTCTGGTCTCTGAGGGGCTCCTACATGCACATAGTACACTTAAACTCATGCAAGCACATAAATAAACCTTAAAAAAAAAGAACTCTGAGGAGGGTAAATAAGAGGTAGGAGGCAGCCCAGTAGCCAGGTAAGAGCAAAGGCAGGGCTCTCTGGGAAGCAAGACCAGTGTCCTGAGGAACACATGCTGTTCCATCCAATCTTCCACCTAGACCACCCCAGACTGCCCTGTAAAACAAGGCACTAAATGCAGCTACAAACTATTCATGTAAATGAGAACCAAGGGAGCGAACTTTGATGAGCAGCTAGCTAGGCACCTGCTGGGTTGATGGTGGCATCGCTGGCTAGAGCTAACAGCCAGCAGATGGTCAAGGCCAGCAGCTAGCAAAGTAGAAGGCAAAGGTGGACAGAGGACACTGGAACCACCCTGAAAGGGTGGGCAGGCACATGAACAGAGCATGGGCAGTTTCCTGTCAGAAGAACAGAACAGAGCATGTCATCCCCTAGTTGACTCAGCCTGTGATATGTACAGAGACCTAGTCAGTCTCAATAGAAATGGCCCAGTCTTTGTTTTCTGCCTTAAGTCCTATAAAATATTTTCAAAGGAACTTGGTTTTATTCCCTCTCTTGAGAAGCCCTCCCACTCTCAAAAGCCGTCATTTTTCTTTAATTTCCATTAATAAAGCTCATTTGCTCACTCCTTTGTCCGTGTCTGCAATCATCATTAGCATGAGACAATGAACTGGAGAGCCACTGCCTCATTGACTTTGGTGAACACTGGGTCCTCTACCTTGAGTCCCTGGGTCTGCTCATCTGGACCAAGAAAGGTCCCACCACACTCAAGACATCGCATCAGAACAAGGTAATAAGAGGCGGACTATCATTTGTACAGCTGGAGAAGTCTGACAGCGAGTGGACAGTGGAGAATTTGAGCATGCGCTACAGACACAGATGAGACTCCACCTGCACTTTGTCAGCTATTAATTGATTTTCAAACACAGACAGTGATACCACTTTCCTCTGTGATGTTTCCATTTTCAATTGGGGTTACTTCAGCGAGGCACACTGGCAGTACTACTTGGGCTGAAGTGGGAAGATGGCTTTGGTCCACGACTTGGAAATCAGCCTTGGCAACACCAAGCTCTCTCTCTTTAAAAGAGAAACTCACTGATTTTCATACCACTTGTCACTTATATTAATAGGGTCACTTCTGTATGAATTCATATTTTTAACTAGCTCAGTTTAAACATGCATGCTATAAGCACTGGTAGATAATAGATATGATCAGTATAAGCAAGCTCTTTTTGATCCTCATTTTATTTATTTTTGTGTATGAGTGTTTTGCCTGCATGTATGTAAGTGCTCCTGTGTCACGCAATGCCCGACGGAGGCCAGAAGACAGCATTGGATCCCCTAGAATTGGAGTTATAAGCCTTCATGTGGATGAGCTGGGAATGAACCCAGGTCCTCTGGAGGAACAGTCTTAACCACTGAGCTGTCTCTCCAGCACCAGTTAGTAGTGTGGATGTTGCAATGCGGAGGTCCCTGAACAAAGAACATCTAACTTTAGGAGATGTTTAAGAGTGAGCCAGACCTGTTCTCAGAGTTGTTCCTTAGGATTTCTCTTATAACTGTTCCTTGAACAAAGGACATGTTCTCTTTATTATTTAAACAGTATATCCAGCGTGGTATAGAAATGACAAATTTTGTCTTATTAGGGAAGAATTTGCCTTCTCTTAACCACTGCTGACCCAGAACAGAGCACAGAATCACAGATGTTATCAAACCTCAGCTCAGGTGTAGTTTTGCAACATTTGTTGTGTGCAATTCATTGCTTTCCATGTCCTTCCAAGGTTGTTGTGTACAGAGATGATATCTTCAACACACACACACTATTCTGGGAGAGACAAGGTTATGAGGGAGAAATAGTGAACATAGTTTAAGATTAAAGTGGTGTGTTTAGCTTAGCTTGTAAAACGTGTGTTAAGTCCCTCATTCCTTTCCCATATCATGCTGAATGTACTGGTTCAATAACAGAGCAAGTTCTTGGTTCAGGAACAAGTTCTCGGAACAGATCAGAATCACTCTTGGTTCTGAGAGCTGTGCTGGGGTCAGGCCATCTTCTTTCAGGTGCCTCTGTGAAGTTGCATCTTTCTGCTGCAGAGTATGATAAGGCTGGTCCCAGGAGTAAGGACAACAACCCCAGAAGCTAGAAGCACTTTGTTCTAGTTTGCTTTCAATTGCTGTGACAAAGCACTCTGACCAATATGAACTTGGAAAGGAAAGGGTTTATTCAGCTTACATCTCCCAGGTCACAGTTCATCAGGGAGCCCAAGGTAGGAACTCAAGGCAGAACCCTGGAGGCAGGAGCTGAAGCACAGGTCATGGGGGAATGTTGCTTACTGGCTTGTTCCCCTGCCCTGTGCTCAACCTGCTTTCTTATACAACACAAGACTGCCTGCCCAGGGGTGGCACCACCCACATCACTCATCAATCAG
This sequence comes from Nannospalax galili, assembly GCF_000622305.1. Lineage (NCBI taxonomy): Eukaryota > Metazoa > Chordata > Mammalia > Rodentia > Spalacidae > Nannospalax > Nannospalax galili. Next base: position 147,284 of record NW_008331504.1, read on the forward strand.
AAGATGCCCCACAGACATGGCCACAGGCCAGTGAAATGGAGGAAATTCCCTAATTGAGGCTCCTTAAACACAGGTGTGCCAAGTTGACAACTAAAAAAACTATCCAGAACCCACTTGTTTCTGGAACTTTCTGCTGTCCTAAAATGAAGGGCTGCTGGGATGATGTTACCAGGAACAGAACAGACATAATTGGGAATGTCCCTTCTCTCTGCTCCAGAGTGTCCGGTGTCCCTCAGTGTCCCCTGCTGGACAATCTGAGAGGAAGTACAGGATGAAATTTGTAGAGTTCCAATCCCAGCTTCACAAAGTAAAGCAGAGATATAACACTATTAATATAAAGGTCAGAAACATGAAAACATATCATCTCATGATACATGGTAACATGGCAAACAGTGAAAACATAAGAGCAAGTTCTCTTTCTGGGAAGAAAGGATGAGTGGGGGTGAAGGATCTAGGCTTCAGAGCTTTGGCAAAAGAGTATGTTGTTCCCTAGGTTCTGTCATGTGAATTCCTATCTGCAAAAGTGCTTGTGTGTTGTTTTATGTATTCAAATTATTCACAGTAAGATATACTTTGTAATATTTTAAACATAAGTATTTGAAGACAAAGTAAAATTATAGTAAAAAAAAATGAAATCTGGGACTTGAGAGACAGCTCAGCACTTAAGGGCACTTGCTGCTCTTGCAGAGGACCCAGATTTGGTTCCCAGCACTCACACAATGGCTAACGACGATCTGTAATTCCAGTTCCATGGATTCAGATGCCTTCTTCTGGTTTCCACAGGTACTGCATGAAATTGGCGCACATATATACATGCAGGTGAAACACTTATAAAATAAAAATAAATTTAAAAACCTTAGAAGAAAGACAAAAATTTAAATTTTGACTTTCACCATATATATGTATATCTACTTCTGCAGGTACCAAGGATTCAATTGAAAACTAAGAGTTGGTTCATTAAGCAAAAATAACACCAAAATTTCTTAAAGGAATTTCATAAACATAAGCACATTCTAAATGGAAAACATTACAGGACCATCTTATGGGAAAAGCTATTCTCTGGGAAGCTTCAAGAAGGCAAAAGTAACAGCAAATGAGGTGATTTGCCATCTGCTGGAACTTAAGCCGCAGATTAATTTCTCCTCTCAAAGTCCCAGCACCAAGGGAACATAGAATATTGTATTGTTCAAGTTGGAAAAAGTGTGTGGCCAGGTGGTGAGTTTGCACTTTCAGTTAATGGTTTTAATTAATCTGGGAGTGTGATCTGTACCCCTCTGGACACATCAGAATAATGCACACTCTACAAAGGTATGTGCATAGGGCATAATCCAAAACATGGTGGGAAGCTACATCTCTCCAGGCAGAGCATCCAGTCTTGGCCTTTGCTCCACTTTGATCACTTCAGTCTGAGTCTGTGAGTTCCAGAAAACTCCTTTGGTAAGTGTGTCTCAAAGCTACCCACATTGGACATTAGAAAACTTTTTATTTTTATTTTATGTGTATTAGAATATTCCTGCATGTAAGCGCACTCCTGTCATGCAATGTCCACAGAGGTCAGAAAAGGGCATCGGATTCCCTGGAACTGGAGTTACCTATGGTTATTAGTCACCATATGGGTGCTGGGAATCAAACCCTGGTCCTCTGCAAGAGCAGCCAGTGCTCTTAACTGCTGAGCCAGCTCTCCAGCCCCAGCTTGTCTTGTTTTATTTATTTAGCAGCAGCGCTGGTTACTCCGGGACCTTTATTTTCAAAGGGTCCTGTCTTGGTTTGATGTTTCTGCTGTCATTGTCTTAAAATTCTTAAGAATTCTTAAATAAAAGTTTTTGTTTAAGCCCCTGAAAACTTAGCTGGTACAATTCAATAGTTCTTTTCCAAAATTAAATGTGAAGCTTCTCCCTTTCTTCCTGTATTTCAATTTCCCTTTTAGTTGCAGTGATTACAAATCCCATTGTCTTTGTAAAAGTTTTCTATTAGGGGGCTGAAGAGATGGCTCGGCACACACATGGTGGCTAACAACCATCTGTAGCTCCAGTTCCAGGGGATCCAATACCCTCTTCTGACATCTGCAGGCATTGTGCAACATGGGTGCACTTGAATACATACAGACAATACACTCATATACATAAAATAAAAATAATAAAAAAATTTTAAAAGCTTTTTATTAGCCAGGCATGGCAGTGCATGCCTTTAATCCAAGTGATTAAGAACATGACTGCTCTTACAGGGGACCTGGGTTTGATTCCCAGCACCCACATGACAGCTAATAATGTAACTCTAGTTCAAGGGGTTCTGATACCTTCCTCTGACAACAACACAGGTGCACTTACACACATGCAGTGTGTAAAATAAAATTTAAAAAATAAATAATAAAATATTTTTAAAAGAATTTAAAGATCAGTTTCTCTTTTCTGTTCTTGGTAGCCTTTGCTTCTTTTTCAAACATTTGTTTTTGTTATGTGTATGAGTGTTTTGCCTGCATGTATGTAAGTGCACCCATGATGTGTCAGGAGAGTATTGGCTCCCCTGGAGTTACAGGTGGTTGTTAGCTGCCATGTGGTGCTGGGAGCCGAACCCCGGTCCTCTGCAAGAACAGCCAGTGCTGTAGCCATGGGCATCTCTCCAGCCCCAGTTCTAACACCTTGAAGACACCTTCTTGTTCTCAGAAACTTCAAAACTGAATCTGTTTTTAATTATATGAATGTGTGTGTCTGTGTATGGATATGTACACATGCATGCGGGTGCTTGAGCTGGCCAGAAGAGGACCTCAGATCCCCTAAAGCTGCAGTTACAGGCAGTTGTGAGCCACCAGACATGGGTGCTGGAATCTGAACTCAGGCCTCTGCACCACAGCAAGTGGTCTTAAATGCTGAGCCATCTCTCCAGTTTTAGACAGAATTATCCAATTCTAGTATTCTTATTTTTCTTGTCTTGCAGCTTCTTTCACATTGGTAAAAGAGGTGAGGCGGTAACTCGGAAGTGCACTTGCTTAACTGGTTTGAGAGCCAGCATCGCTGAGAAACAAAACTACTGTTTGCCTCATGGCTCTAGTGTCAACTTCTCACTCTGCACTTTTCTGTTTCCTCTGTTGATTCTTTGTCTTCTCATTGCCCCTTCATCTCCTCTATCACTACTTTATTCATAATCTATTAAAATTTCTATTTCTACTGGATACGGTGGTGCATGCGTTTATCCAGCATTCAGGAGGCAGAGGCAGGGAGACTTTCCTGAGATCGAGGCTAGCCTGGTTTACACTAGGTTCCAGGCTAGCTGGGGCTACAGGGAGACTCTCTTTTAAAAAAAAAAAAAATTATATTCTTTGGGGAGGCATCTGTTAAAATTATTTCTAGATTTATCTTAATACTACTCCTAAGGGGCTGGAAAGCAGGTTCAGTGGTTGAGAGCACTGGCTGCTTTTGCAGAGGACCCGGGTTCATATCCCAGAACCCACTGTGGTGGCTAGCTACTGTCTGCAGCTCCAGTTCCATGGGACCCACTGGCCTCCATGGGCATTGCAAAACACGGATGCACTTAATTCATCAGGCAGAATACTCATACATATAAAAATAAAGAAATAAACGAATACTACTCTTAAATACTCATGTAGGTTTGGGGTTTTGTTTTTTGGTTTTGGGGGTGGTTTTGGTGGTAGGGAGGTTGTTTGGTTGAGTCATTGTTTTTGGAACAGGGTCTTGTGCAGCCCATCTGGCCTCCTTGAATTGCTGACCCTCCTGCTTCTGTCCCCCAAGTGCTGGGATCACAGGGTCTGAGTACAAACCCAGGACTTCGTGCATGCTAGACAAGGGCTCTGCCAGGCGACTTTCACCCCAGCCGTATGTTCTACATTCTATGGATTGTGAAGATTTTTGTCTTGTAGTTTCTTCTAGAAGCCCTATAGTTTCAACTTTTACACTCGGTGCTATTAAATACTTTCTTATTAACTTTAAGTTAGCACATGTCCTAGTTTGTTCTTCATTGCTGTGACAAAATACTCTGACCACTACCAACTTGGGGAGGAAAGGGTTTATTTGTCTTACATCTCCCAGGTCACAGTTCATCAGGAAGCCCAAGGTAGGAATACAGGGCAAGAACCTGGAGGCAGGAGCTGGAGCACAGGCCATGGAGGAACGCTGCTCACTGACTTGCTCCCCTGGCTCCTGCTCAGCCTGCTTTCTTATGCAACACAGGCCCACCTGCCCAGGGGTCGCCCAACAGTGGGCTGGGGGCTGGGCCCTCCCACATCACTCACCAAGAAGAGGCCCCTCAGACATGGCCACAGGCCGGTCCAATAGAGGCAATTCCCCAGTTGAGCACAGGCCATGGAGGAACGCTGCTCACTGACTTGCTCCCCTGGCTCCTGCTCAGCCTGCTTTCTTATGCAACACAGGCCCACCTGCCCAGGGGTCGCCCAACAGTGGGCTGGGGGCTGGGCCCTCCCACATCACTCACCAAGAAGAGGCCCCTCAGACATGGCCACAGGCCGGTCCAATAGAGGCAATTCCCCAGTTGCCACTCTGTCAACCCAGGTGTGTCAAGTTGACACTAAAGCTATCCAGCACAATTGACCCCTTGTCAGCTTGACACACAAACACATCACTTTAAAACCAAAGTCCACAAAGTAGCTCGAGGCTGGACATCTGGGATTCACTCACGATCTTCTGGGCTCCAGAGGGTTCTGGCAGCTCCACTTCTCTGACTCTGCCGTCCACAGCACACTCAGCTCGTCTTGCAGACCCAGGCCAGCTCCATTCCACACTTACTTCTGTCCTTAGTGGTCATCCCATGGTCCCAGCATCTCCAAAAAGCTGGGGTCTCCGCTGAAACTGAGGCTGCCCCTTCACCAATGGCCTCTTATTCCCTCTCAGGGTACAAAGCCTCAGATTCTCTCGATGGCCCCTTCAATCCTGGGGTCTTCACTGCAACTGAAGCTGCACTTTCACCTATGGCCTTTCCTGGCCTCTCAGAGTGCCAAGCCTCAGCTGCTCTCTGTGACCCCTTCCTGCTTTCATCACCAGGACCATGCAGGAGACTCTTACACATTACCAAGTCCTGCTTCCAGCTTGAGATGGAGGCTCAGGCCCCCTCTCCCCACCACTCAACCACAGCTTCTGTGTGCTGACCCTGAGGAAATATTTCCCAGAAGATTTCACCACTGTGATGCTGGTTTCTTGTTACTTACAGCTGATTTTTCAACCCCAGCTAACCAGCATCAATTGTCCCAGTAAAGCAAAGGTTTTGCTTCAGGTTCTGGTCTCTTCTTAATCACAGCTGATTCTTCAGCCCCAGCCGACGAGAACCCACAGAGTCTCAATTCAAAATATCATAGGAACAGCTCCGATAGTCTCTGCTTCCCTTTGAAGCTTCACAAGCCAGGCCTCCATCGTCTACAACTCTTTCAGCATAACTTTTCCAAGCTCCACAACAACAAACTCTGAGCACGCAATGGCTTTTCCAGCCCAAAGTTCCAAACAGTTCCACAGTCCTCCCCAAAACACCAAGTTCAGGTCTGCCACAGCAATACTCCACTCCTGGTACCAATTTCTGTCCTAGTTTGTTTCTTCATTGCTGTGACAAAATACTCTGACCACTACCAACTTGGGGAGGAAAGGGTTTATTTGTCTTACATCTCCCAGGTCTCAGTTCATCATGGAGCCCATGGTAGGAACTCAGGGCAAGAACCTGGAGGCAGGAGCTGGAGCACAGGCCATGGAGGAACGCTGCTCACTGACTTGCTCCCCTGGCTCCTGCTCAGCCTGCTTTCTTAGGCAACACAGGCCCAGGGGTGGCACCACTGACAGTGGGCTGGGTCCTCCCACATCACTCATCAAGAAGATGCCCCTCAGACATGGCCACAGGCCGGTCCAATAGAGGCACTCCCCCTACTGAGGCTCCCTCAACTCAGGTGTGTCAAGTTGACACTAAAGCTATCCAGCACAGCACACGATAACCATGAACTTAGCACAAGTTTGATTACTGAACTTTCATACATACAGGAAATTCTTCAGAAAAGTCAAATTAACATTTTAATTTTTTAAATATATTTTTATGTGTGTGTTATGTCTGCATGTATGTAAGTACACATGTGTTGTGCAGTGCCCGAGGAGCACAAAAGAAGGTATCAGATTCCCTGGAATTTGAGTTATAGATGGTTGTGAGCTGCCATGTGGGCGCTGGGATTTGAATCCAGTCTGCAAGAACAGCCAGTGCTCTTACCCAGTGAGCCATCTCTGCAGCACCCCCCAATTAACATTCTAATATCAGAAATTATTCAATAGTTGCTAACTAAATGTTATAAATTTTATTATTCATAAGAGAGCAGTGTACTGTAAAGAACATTCTAAACAGTAGATCGATGCATTCATTACCATTTATAGTATGGAGGATTCACTATGAAAAGTACAAAATATTTAGTTATAAATAAAATTAAGGTACAAATGTGATTTTGAAGTAAAACTGCATCTTATATTCACAATTATCTTTAAAACAGAACAGACAACTCCTGAAAAATGATCTAGAGCAGATGTAGAACCATCTGAGAAGCCTAACGTCTCCGTAAAACTCATTGCTCTTGAGATAACTGAGCGATACATTGCGTCCAACAAGTACGCTGTGAATTCTCAAACAGGTGAATCTTATACTAAAGATGTCAGAATGATTCTAGAGACCCAGCCGCCACTCCGTCCTCTGGATTATGCACTACTTCTCCGATGGCGCTTTAATCTGAAGAGCTGTGAAAGCTATGATTATTTTACATTCAATTAATACGGCATTTGCAGTCTTGCTTGTCTTTCAACATGGCATTGGGTTTGTGGGGAACTTATGGCTATTTGTTACATACGTGCACACCATCTTTCACTTCTGTCACAAGAAGCCCTTGGATGTGATACTCCTTCACTTAACTTTGGCCAATGCTATCATTATCATCTTCAGGGGTGTTCCGTACGCGATGCTGTCCTTCGGAATGAGAGACATTCTGGATGATACTGGGTGTAAAGCAGTTCTCTACATTTACAGAGTGACTCAGGGTGTCTGTATGTCTACTTCTTCTCTCCTGAGTACACTCCAGGTCGTTATTATGAGTCCCAGTCATTCTAAGTGGGCAGTGCTCAAACCCCAAATCTCCCCACAGATCCTGACCTTGTTGATTTATTCTTGGGTAAGCAATGTGCTAGTCAACCTGTGGGCCACGATCAGCACTGTGGTCACCAGCAATTCCACCCACGATGGTCTTGTGTATTCTCTGACATACTGTAAAGCAAAACAGTTTTTATACTATAACAAAATGTTATTTCAAAGTGCCATGGTCATTCAGGACTTTCTGTTTCTGACCCTCATGATTTGCACCAGTTTATACATGGTGAGCATCCTCTTCAGGCCTCACAAGGCAGTTTGGGCATATCCACAGCACCAGCCTCTCCCCGCAGTCCTTCCCTGAAACAAAAGCCACTCGTGCTGTTCTTTGGCTGATGAGCTGTTTTGTGTTCTTTTTTGGGTTTAATTTGTGCTGTTCCGTTTACATAATCTCCAGATATGAGAATGTCCTGATGCTGGAGAACATTACCAGCTTTCTCTCTTCTTGCTACCCAACCATCTGTGCTTTGACCTTGATTAGACATGATAATAGGCCTTATAGGCTGATCTGCAACACCCTCAGTATGCTAATCTCCTGCTACTCATCATGTAATTTCCTGGTACAACAAAGAAATCTTGATAAAACTTTTAACTACAAAAGAACAAGTTTTTTTAGGAATTGCCTGACTATACGCACTAGGAAAAAACCTAAGAAACAATAATCCATTGTGAGTTTCTGCGAACATGAAAGAGCTCCATGGAGATTACTCACCCCAGGTTCAGTACAGTGCAGACGTACGTTTTAGAAGCAGAGGACTGATCATTGCAGTTTGGCCTTTTCCTTCAAGCACAACAGGCTGTGGTGCAATAGAATGCATTGTGACCCGGTAGCTATGGCAACTAAATGACCAAACAATACAGTTATAGCTAGGTCTATGGTAATGGCAGTAGAAAGGAGATGTTAACACTGGGCAGCAGGAGTCCAGGGAGACTCACAGGACCCTAGGCTGGAATTTCAGCAATTATTCCCTCTTGCCCCACCCCCACACCAGCTGCAAGTGACCTTGGGAGATGCTAGAGTATACAAGAAATGAAAGGTTAACTGCAAGAGGGACTCTGTGATGCAGCTTTTGTGAGGTTGGGACTTGGTGTTTGGGGGTCACCCACACTCCTGTAACTGGTGACCTGTGATCTCAAAGCAAGCCCAATAAACTCACTGATTCAGAGTTGGTCTTTGGTGGAATCTTTACTTTGGTCTATCATCTGCCTGTGTCTCATCTAGAGTGAATACGTGTTTTGTCTATGACTTCCCAGGAAAAGTTCAATGTATGAGATTCAAGGCCCGGCCTGGTGGCACATACCTTTAGTCCCAGTACTTAGGAGGCAGAGGCAGGCGGATCTCTGTGAGTTTGAGGCCAGCCTGGTCTACACAGTGAGTTCCAGATCAGCTGGAATTACAGGGAGACCCCTGTCTCAAAAAGACCCCCCCCCAAAAAAAACAAGGTATAAAATTCTAATGTAAGAATAAAGGAATGTGGGGGTAGAGAGATGGTTCAGCAGCTGCTCTTGCAGAGTTCAGTTCTCAGCTCCTTTATGGCTTGTTCACCACTGCCTGTAGCTCCCAGAGATCTGACACCCTCCGTGAGCACTGTACTCAGGAGCACAAAGCCACATACAGACACACAAATAAACACATAATTAAATTGTTTTTAAATAAAAATGGGGTGGAGAGATGGTTCAGCAGTTACAAGCACTGGCTGCTCTTGCAGAGGACCTGACTTTGAATACCAGCACCTACATGGCAGCTAACAACCATCCATCACTCCAGTTCCAGAAGATCCCATGCCCCTTTCTGATCTCTGTGGGCATTGTATGACATAGGTGCACTTACATACACACATAAAATAAAAATAATAAACAAAAAAACAAAAGGTAAGGATATGATGTTGGATTTCAGGAAGCAGCACCCCGGAGCGGGGGAGGTCTCAGAAGTGGCCTCAGGTCCCTTTGTCTCTGTTTCTCCCTGTCACGTGGGGAGGGAGTATCGCTCTCATTTGTAATCTTCTAGTCCCTGCAATTGTGTTGTGTGATTATTGTTGCTAAACATTTGTATATACCCTTGTACATAAGTTTTAAATGAAAAATGTTCAGATTTTCACTTTTTGAATATAGTTTTCAAACTTGTAAGTCACAAATATACACACATTTTGCTCTAGACATAGGCATTTTTATTAGATTTGTAGATTCCCAGAACAGGCCTGAAGGGAATAGACTCTATTTCCCCTTCTGAATAGACACTTCAACATGATTATGCAAATTGAAATATAGCAAGAATATTCTTTTTAAATATTATTTTATATGTATGAGTGTATTGCCACACATATGTGAATGTACCTGTGTCCTGCAGTGCTGCGGAGGTCAGAAGAGGGCATCAAATTCCCCCTGAACTGGAGTTAAGGAGGGTTTGTAGCCTCCATGTGGGTACTGGGAATTGAAACTGGGTCCTCTGAAAGAGCATTCAGTGCTCTTAACCACTAAGCCATCTCTCCAGGCCCCTATTTTTAAAAATATTTTATTTATTTTTATTTTATGTATACCAGTGTATTGCCTACATGTATGTGAGTGCACCCATGTTGTGCAGTGCTGAGGATGTCAGAAGAGGGCTTTGGATTCTCCTGGAACTAGAGTTAAGGATGGTTTGTAGCCGTCATGTGGATGCTAGGTATGGAACCAGGTCCTCTGCAAGAGCAGTCAGTGCTCTTAACCACTGAACCATCTCTCCAGCTCCAGCCCCTATTTATTTTTCTTTTTTAAAATTTATTTTATGTGTATGGATGCATTGTCTGAATGCGCACCCAGTCGTGCAGTGCTCACGAAGGTCAGGAGAAGGGATTGCAACTGAGGTCTTAGATTCAGGAGAAGCAGCTAAGACAACCAACACTGACACAACTGTGTATTTCTAAGTATCTCTTGGTATTCATTTGAGAGCTGAATCCATTCTGTTTGTATGAAGTCAAAAAATCCAGGCTGAGCTGTACAAAAGAAATGTAAATGGCATCTGTTAGATAAAAAGGTGGCAGGGGTCAGGATCGCCGTGAAACAGAACAAAGAAGACTCTGGCAAAGCCAAGGTTTAATTAGGTTTGGTGGGGCTGGTCCTCAACTTGGGTGTGAGGAAGAACCAGCAGCCCGATGGCTACAGAGGGGCAGCTTATAAAAGGGAAGAATGCGGAAAAAGAATACTTTTCTGCTCTTTGGGACTGTTTTGGGGGCTGCTTGCTCAGGGAGGGTGTGGGGTCTGTACCTGGTGAAACTTATCGAGGAAAACATCTAATGTAAAGCATGTTTTCTACAATTACAGGGTTCCAGGAATTAATTGCAGCTAAAGGCTTGGGAAACCTGTTTGTCAGTCTGTGGAGCATGCTCTGGTGATCACAATACACTGGTCATTAATTTCCCAGAGCTGCTTTTGTTAACTTGCAGGTGGCTGGGAGTTGATTGACTCAGCTCCTCTTAGGGGCCTTATGGTTTCTAGCTCTGGGGTTGCCTGGATCTGAACCCTGTCAGTATCAACACAATGTTTTTTCTTTACTTATAATTTGTACATGGTCACATTAAGGAGGAGCCATATGATTGTCCTCAGTGTATTTATGAGGTCCTTAACATGCACCTGTCCACTAGGAACCCAAAAGAATATTTTGGCAGCAACAAAAAAAGAAGTGGAAGTTGAGGACAATAAAGTTGTTATATTTTTGTCAAATAATGTAAGAAAAAGAGAATCATTAATAAAGAAGGGAATGTCAGATGTAACAGAAATAATCATGGAGGTGGTATCTCATTCCCAGTGAGGTCCTATGTGAGCTACCAGAATCTCAACTGAGTGAATTTTTCCAGGTGATTCTTTTCCTGGACTAGAGGGAGGAAGGGAATCACAGTGTGAGTGTAGGGCAGCTACTGTAAGTAGAGGAGGCCCCCAGCTGGGGCGTGTGCAAAAGCTACAACAGAGGATGGTTTCCATCCATTGACCTCCAGGTTATGGGCCCAGCACGCTTACCACTGGGCCACTCTGCTAACCACAGCCAAATGGTTTTCTTCTTTGTAGAAAAGCCTCAGATGATCTTTGCGCTAAACGACTTCTCAAGTTTGCAGGGCACAAGTTTTCCGGGACATTGCCACCCACACGGTGAACAGAGTCAGTTCGTGGCTACTGCAATTGTGATCGGATTCTGTGTGGGATCGTTACAAAGGCAAAGAGGTGAATCATCATGAGCCACAAGGACAGCCCTTCCTTCATGTGTTATGCACTGTCATCATCTCTCTGTATTATGTATGGCTTATTCGTGCCAATGCAGCTCCACGCCCGCCGTGACATGGACCGAGCGCCCCCTGGCGGTCACAGAGAAGCATCCCCGCGACCCAGGGTTCCAAGGAAGATCCTCCAGAAAGCGTTTGGGGCCACGCCCCGGGCGCCCTGAGCCACCCCCCCCAACTCCTCCCACCCACACCCCCACTCCC
>NW_008331504.1:158996-193544 GCF_000622305.1 Nannospalax galili
CCTGTGCACCCGGCTCGGCTCCGCGCTGCTCCGAGCCCTAGGGCTAGCAGAGCTTGGCTATCCCGCCAGCCCAGCCGCCTCTCCAAGCTCTGTCGTCCCAAGGGAATTCCTCAAATTTACGCAAAATTAAATGTTTTCAAACTTTTCTGCTGCAGCCCAGAGTCAGAGAGACGCGCTGATTCACAACGCAGTATACAAATGTCTATCCATGTGTGTATTTATAGCAGAGAGCAAACTCCAAGTAACATTTTACTGAGTTTACTGTTTTCTATAACTATTCTATTTCACTTACTAAAACACCACTTATGACCGGTTTAATATTGGTTTTGCATTTATTCGCTTCGGAGTCCAGGAGCTGGAGTGATTAGAAACGACCCATCCTCCCAGAATCAGGTAAGAGTGTGGAAGAAAACTGACGTCACAAAGCGGAGGGACCAGTTGTTGAAGGTTAACTGTGTTCAGACACCCTGAGGCTTTGTTTGTTTGTTTTCATATTACATATTAAACAGTGTTGATTTCCTCAGAGCCGTCTAGCATGTGTTTTTACCTGCAGTGCATGAGGGAAAAAAAGTCACACTATTCAACAACCCTTTCAGATTCCGTTTTTGCACTTCTAGCCCCACACTTGGGAGTTTTTTTCACCACCTCAGCTGTGAGGAAAGATTTTTTTTTTTTTTGTATGTGTTGCTAAGAAGACGTTGGTCCTTATCTATTAAAACACTATTTTATATTATTTTTAAGATTTTAATTTGGTGGGCTGGAGAGATGGCTCAACCGTTAATAGCACTGGCTGCTCTTGTAGAGGATCTGGGTTCAGTTCCCATCACCAGCATGGCTGCTAACAGCCATTTATAACTCCAGATCCAGGGGATCTGATGCCCTCCTCTGACCTCCACAGGCACTGCAGACACATACATGCAGGCAAAACACTCATTCACATAAATATAAATACATCAAAAAATTTTAAGAAGCTTTTATTTTTAATTATGTATGTATGTGTGTGTCCATGTGTTTGTCCATGTGTTTGTCTGTGCACTTGAATGCAGTGTCCAAGGAGGCCAGAAGATGGCATCAGATCCCCTAGAGCTGGAGTGACAGGAAGTCATGAGCCACCCTATGTTCATAGATGCTGGGAACTAATCTCCGGTGTTCTGGAAGAGCAGCAAGTGCTCTTAACCACCGAACAGATGGTCTCTCTAGTCCCAGAAGATAATTTTATTTGTATTCCACCTTTTGTTTTGTTTTTCTTCTTTTGAGACAGGGTCTCACTATGTAGTGCTGGCTGACCTGAAACTTATGTAGACCAGGCTGGCCTTCAACTCACAGAAATCTGCCTGCCTCTGCCTCCTGAGTGCTGGGATTAAAGACACATGCCACCATATCCAGCCATGGTGTTCCACCATTTTTAACAACTAATACACTGTTCTGATGTGGTTTTCTCTGCTGGGAGAATTCTCATTCTAGATATCAATAGAGTTAACTCCTGGATTCTTTCAGGCCTTTGCACAAACATCAGGACCAATGAATGCAAAGGCTTTGGACATGCAGACTACCACAGTCTCTGTGTTAATAGTTCTGTAGCTATGTCATCCTGTCGTGTAGAGATTTCTATAATCCATGCTATTATGATTGCATTACTATTGCAATATTACCCTTAATAATATATTAATAACATAATTATTAATTTTAATTAATATTACTCCCATTTGGCTTCTTCAAAAAGTTATTTTATGTGCATGCCTCAGTATGTATAGGCATCCTTGGAGAGCAGAAGAGGACATTGCACTCCCTTGAACTAGAGTTACAGGTACTGGGCCACTCTGTGTGTCTTGAGAACTGAACCCGGTTCCTCTGCAAGAGCAGTGAACACTCTTAACCTGAGTCGTCTTTCCAGCCCACTCCTGCCTACTTCATTTATTTTTTGTTTTATGTGTATGAATGTTCTGCCTGCATGTATGGCATGTATGTAAGTGCACCCATGTCATGCAATGCCTATGGAGTCCAGAAGAGGGCACAGAGAGCCCCTGGAACTGGAGTTACAGATGGTTCTTAGTCACTTGAACACCAAATCCAGGTGTTTGCAAGAACAGTCAGTGCTCTTAACTGCTGAGCCATCTCTCCAACCCACACTCTCTTTAAAAAAATGTATTCATTTATTCCACACTGTGCATAACACTGTCCCACTGCCTCACCATCTTTTATTCCTGGTAGCCATTTATTTGTTTTTTGTTTTCTCATAAAGTATATAACCTTTTGAGATTGATGCTGTTTTTCATTCAGTACAATGCTCTTGAGATCCATCTAAGTTATTTTTATCTGTTCATTGTTCATTGTTACTGAGTACTGTTCCACAATAGGGAGTACTTGGCTTGTTCAGTCATTTACCTACTGAAGAATATTTTGTTTCTGGTTGTGGGTTGTTATAAAGTGATTAATAATGTACAGGGCTCTGTGTTTTCCAGAATGTCCATACCACCTTACACTTCTATGGGTTTCTCTGCATTCTTGGCAGTCATTGGTAGTGCTAGCTTTTGTTATTTTATTTTTTCCTGATCAGTATGTGGAGACAGCACTTCATGATCTTAATTTACATTCTCTAGATTGTTAGTAGTATTGGGCCTCTTTTCAATTCTCATTTGAACCTCCTCCCTAATAGATCATTTTCTAATTGGACCAGTGCTGTCTTTAACAGTGAGAGTTTTGTGTGCTCTAAATATGCATCCTGTCATATACATGGCCTACAGTTATTTCTCCAAATCTGTTTTAATGTCATGCCTAGGAACTCTTCACATTGTAGAACCACAATTTTTTCCCTAAAGCTTTTTATTATTTTGTTAAATTTTATGCGTATGAGTATATTGCCTACATGTACATAGGTGTACCCGTGTCATGCAGTGCCCTCAGAGGTCAGAAGAGGGTGTTGGATCCCCTGGAACTGGAGTTACAGATGGTTGTTGGCCTCCATATGAATGCTGGGGATCAAACTTGGGTCCCCTGCAAGAGCAGTCAGTGCTTTTAACTGCTGAGCCATCGCTCCAGCTCCCCCTTAACTTTTATAATTTTATATTTTGCTTTAAGCCTATAATCCATTTTGAATTAATTTATTTGCTTATTTTGAGACAGGGTTTCATCTGTGACCCTGACTGGCCTGGAACTCACAGAGATTCACCCCCTGAGTGCTGGGACTAAAGGTGTCTGCCGCCTCGCCCAGCTAGATGATTTTTTAAAGAAATAGTCTAAGGTTTAGGCAAAGAATCACTTTTTTAACCCATGGAGTGTCAATTTCTTTTAGGCATCATTAAAATTTTAAACTTTTTTTCTTTCCTTTTAATTATAACTAATTTTAAGGTTGCCATATAAAGTAATGGGTTTCAGTATAGTATTTTTGTATATGTGGGTCATTATATTTTGCTCTAATTCACCCTCACCCCACACACACTCCCCTGAGTGTTCCCTGTACTACTGTTGTCCAGAACCCCCCCTTTTTTTTAAAGCTAAAATTGTCCTTTCTTTGGTTGAACACACCCATTCTAGGAAGTAGCTTTTTGTTTTGTTTTTCCAGATTCCTTAAATTGTCCATAGATTACTGCATTGTCTGCAAATGGAATATAAAGTATAATCTTCTGGCAGGCTGAGAGAACGCAAATTAAATATACACATTCCGAGTACTGTCAGCTACACCATTAGCACTCAGTTGCCTTATTGCAAAGATGCCCAGTGAGGAGGCATGCTATTCCTCCTTAGGTTAGTGTTTCATCACACTACGGGATTTGCCAAATAACTTCCTATTGCCTGTCCTTATTATCATGATGTGACAGGACCATGATTTCATTGCCCAAAGATCCCAGCTCTGAAAAAAAAAAAAAAAAAAAAAAAAAAAAAAATCAGTTGTAAGAGGAAAGGACTGAACATCTAAATCTTGCATTTTAAAAAATATTTTATTTTTTTATTTTATGTGTATGCATGTATTGCCTGCTTGTGGGTAAGTGCACCCATGTCGTGCAAAAATGTTGCATTTTAACATAGTAATATTTTATTCTGTTTTTAAAACAGCCTACCCCAGAGGTGAAATTCCTTTCTTCTACAGTCTGTAAACTTTTCACACAGTGCGTTTCTCAGGAAGGGTGCATAATTTAAAAACTACTACGATCATCTATATACTTGGAAGAGGAGAGTCAAACTCACTGCCTTGTGAGAGACAGGTGACTAATTTCCTCAGGGAAAGGGTATCAGTAATCTCCTTAAAAGGAAGTAGCGCCTGAACAGGGACTTGAACCCTGAACCCTCAGATTAAAAGTCTGATGCTCTACCAATTGAGCTATCCAGGCCCCATGTGGGCAGAGTCTTCTCATACATAGATAAAATCAATAATGGCGCTTTTCACTGATATTGTAGATTGATTCTGCCAGACTTAGATGACCCAGCATCTATTTATGAGTTCTGGAAATCTACGAAGAAGGGATGTAAGCGGCATGAAAAAAAACAACCCTTAACTTGTAGCTTGTAGAAAAGGAAAATAAACAGAAAAGACAACTGCCTGCTTCTAATAAATATTTGTGATTCAATCTACTATCATGGTCCTAATTAAGGGAGCAAACTAAAATCACTCAAAGAGGAACAAAGAAAAAACTCAGAGAAACAAGTAGTGGAGGGCAATGGTGGCTAATGAATTTGATAAAAAGAATACAGTTTTGGTTTTTTGTTTTAGTCTTTTTGAGACAGGGTCTCCCTGCAACCCTAGCTGACCTAAAACTCACTATATAGACAGGTTAGCCTAGCCTTGAACTCACAGAGATCCACCTGCCTCTGCCTCCCAGGTGCTGGGATTAACAGCATATGCCACCTGGCAGCTTAAAGAAATTTGCAGTCTTTAAGGAAAAGCTGTTGTGAGTGTGGGTGGCCCCACCTTGCACTCATCACTACTGAGGGTGCTCTCACAGGGAGGACTCAATGAACTTGGCAGGTTTTTAAGGAGAATTTTATAATGGCATCGCTTTCCAACTACATGCTTCACCTACCTCTCAAAGTACCTCTGAGGACAAAAAATAGGTATAGCTGAGAGCTGAAAAGTCGATGGTTAAGGCAGTCACTGGATTAGGAAGTTAACTGTACAACTACTTCTGTGTGGGTGGGACTTCTTCCATAATGATGTTTTATTTATGTGTTTATTTTTATGTGTATGACTGTTTTTTGTATGAGTGTTTTGTACACATGTAGATACATGTCACCCATGTCAGGCAATGCCTATGGAGGCCAGAAGAGGGAGTCAAATCTCCTGGAACTGGAGTTACAGGCAGCTATTAGTCACCACGTGGGTTCTAGGAACTGAACCTTGGTCGTCTACAAGAATAGGCAGTGCTCTTAACCACTGAGTCATCTCTCCAGCCCCTCCATAATAATTTTTTTTTAATTTAGGATTATTGTAAAACAATACCTTCCTTGAAATACATTCTAAAAGGATGAAAATGAAATGGAGAAAGAGAAGATGGGTGGCAGGGGGTGGGGGTTGGAGGCTCAGCAGTTAAGAGTGATTACTGCTCTGGAGGACCTGGGTCCGGTTCCCAACATCTACACAGCACCACCTGTATCTCCAGTTCCAGAGGATTTAACGCCCTCTTTTGGCCTTGACAGGCTCCTGCGTACACATGATACATAAACATAAACGCATACAAACAAACAAATGTACACATAAAATATATTAAATAAATAAATCTGGGCTAGAGAGATGGCTGAGTTAGGTTAAGAGCACTGGCTGCTCTTGCAGAGGACCTGGGTTCAGTTTCTAGCACCCACCTGGCGGCTAACATTCGTCCATAACTCCAGTTCCAGGGGATCCGACACCCTTTTCTGACCTCTGTGGGCATTGTACAACACAGGTGCACTTATGCAGACAATACACTCATACACATAAAATAAGATACTTTTTTTAAAAATTAAAGAATAAATCTTTTTTTAAAAGAAAAGAGGAAGGAATAGAGGACAAACTGTGAGTGGTGTTCATGCCTGTAATCTCTTTACTAAGAAGGCTGAGGTAGGAGTGTTGCCAGTTTGAGGCTAGCCAATACTCCACAGGTGCTTCCAGACCAGCCTGGGCTACATAGTAAGACCTATGTCAGGGATGAGCCATGGGGGACCTACCACAAAGTTGCCACGGTGCATTAATATCCACTGGTCCCAAGTCTCACAAGAAGTCCTTCTTACTACACATTTGACTCTCACACATACATTTGCTATTTTTTCCTTTTAACACTCTGCATGTCCCTGAGTTATTACCTCATCACGGTTCTAGTGACTGCAGCCTCCCTGACCTTTAGCTGCTGCTCCCATTAAATGCTAATCTTCCTTGGCAGGATGTTCAGAGCAGTCCTCAGCACAAGCTGACTTTGTTCATCTGAGAGTTTCGGGAATCGATTTCTTCTTTGCAGACATGGGCCATTGTCTCCTGGAGTCTGGCAGAGTGGTCTCAGGACTTCAGTCTCCTGGACTGAGTGACAGGTAGGTCACTGGGAACAACAGTGACAGCACAATATGAGCTGTATTTTAGCCCCACTTGCAACATGCTTGCAAATATAAAATCTTCACAAATAAACTTGCCCTTTGGGGGGCTCTGGCATTTTCTATTCTGTTTGAAGTATGTTTTCTATACCTTCTCTCTCTGGCAGTGTTTGATCCAGCTACCTCAGGCCTGAAGGAAGGAAGGAACAGTGGCTGATAGTGTGGACACAAGCCCTTACAGTCTTCAGCCCTAAGTCCTACCTGCTTCAGGGAGCCACAGGATTGACTGACAGACATGAGGCCCTTTCTAATTCTACAAAGGGGGTGCACAGCATGGTTACTGAAGAATAAGGGTGGTCCTCCAAACTTCTCAGGCAGAAAGTATCAGTGTTTTATCCCATCATTCCCAGAACCGGGCGAGACACAGAAGCTTTTGGTGCCAAACTGTTGAACCCACACTGTAGAGAAAACAGACGTGGGAGAAGAGAATTGGAACAGGCAGATGAGTGCTACAGAGAGACGCATGTGCATGCCAACTTCAGACCCAGCCTTACTTTGAGAGAAACTTAAACATCTCAAAAGGTCCAGTGGACCAGTGGCCAGGTTGCTTGGAGACTCATCAATGGCTGGGTCTGGAGTGCCGATGTGCTGCCACCTCGCCCGTGGAATGCTTGCTTTTCCTCCAGGAGAAGTGTCCCATGGATCAGTGTTCCTGACAACACAAGCCACTTTGCCATCGCCGACACTCCCCCTCCATCCAGTGTGGATCCCACTGGCAACGGAAGAAAGAGGTAACAGGGGCTCTAGGGGAAGCAATGTGCTGCTCAGGGTCTCCCTGTCTCCGCAACAGCTCAAAGATAAGTTCACCAGCCTGGATCTGTGACTGGGAGCCACTGCTCTTGATCTGTGTGCCCGGTGAGGAGGACTGGCCTGGCACCACACACACCGCACATAGTCGCCCACGGAAGGTAGAGGAAGGAGAAGCAGATGTTTAAGCGGTGTAGGCCACACAGCAAGTCCAGGTGCTTGTCCTCTTGCCTTTGGACACCATCTCCCATGGAGCCATCTCAGGTACTCTTCACATTGTGTGGCAAGAAAATCTGGATAGCTTCAACATGGCAAATCTGACACCAGAAATAGATTTTAGCAACTTCCTGTCTGAGAAGCACTTCCAGCAACCCAGAAACAGAATGAATACAGCAACAACAGCCAATGAGACAGTCTCACTGACTCTGTGAATGCCAATAATTGTTAGAAGATATAGTCCAAGCCTTTCAATATATAGTGGAACAAAACTTCCAGGAATGAAAAAGAAAAATGATATTGAAATCCCATAATCACTTTCCAGAGTACCCCTCTCCCCAGTCACTAAAAGATGCATAGACCACATCACTTCAAGTTTTCACCACCTCCTAATAGCACCAAGATGGGGATCTTGGCCCTAAAACACTGGACATTTGTGTTGGATAGCTTTAGTGTCAACTTGACACACCCTGGTAGAGGGAACCTCAATTGGGGAATTGCCTCCATTGGACTGGCCTGTGTCTGTGAAGCATTTTCTTGATTGTTGAGTGATATGGGTGATGTGGTGCCACCCCTGGGCAGGTAGTCCTGTGTAGTATAAGAAAGCTGGCTGAGGACAAGCTGGGGGACCAAGTCAGTAAGCAGCGTTCCTCCATGGTCTGTGCTTCAGCTCCTGCCTCCAGGTTCCTGCCTTGAGTTCCTACCTTGGGCTTCCTTGTTGGGAAACCCTGCTGTTAGGGTTGTAGTTTCTCCATGTCCCGATAGCCCTGAGGGGCTTGGCACCAAATGGAAGAACTCCCCTTTTCAGCAGGGGGCCTCCTGCTCTCTTCCTGGCTCACCTGGAAAGTGCCGCCAAGCACGGATGCCTGACCTTATCTGAAACATGACCTTTGGCATAGTTACCTGGAGTAAAAACTACCCCCAGGTTTTTTCTATATGATAATCAGGCATTGCCTGATAGTCTGGAAGATAGAAGCCCACTGCCACATGTAAATAAAGCATACTATGAGCACCTATCAACTGAGGCTTTTGCTACTGCCTCCACACTATAAATTCTCTAGTTCTCCCACTGAATAAACGGAGCTGTTTCACTGTGTCTGGGGCTGTATCATTGTGCTGTTTCACTGTGCCTGCGACCAGCTTCCCCGGAAGGGCTGTCTTCCGTCAGCGCTCACTGGCCGTCCTGACCCCGTTCGCCGCTTCTGCTCTCCCTGCCCTCGTGGGCTGGTGGCCAACGACCCACGAAGAGAAGGAGAGCCTCCCGCACTTCCTCATAAAGAACTGTGGCCTAGGAGATGTCAGATAAAATAAACTCTTTCCTCTCCAAGTTGGTATTGTCAGAGTGTTTTGTCACATCAACTGAAGGCAAACTAGAACAACATTCAAGATCCAAACTACAGCATGGGCTAGGCATTCAAAACACCAAGTAAAGCAGAGGTTATCAGAGGTGGGAGAGGAGGTGGGACTGGAGAATGACTGCTCAGTGGGGCAAGGCTTGCTTTGGGGATCATGAAAATGTTTTAGAATTTGATAATTATCTGAATGTATTAAAATTCTTGTACAGTTTTTAGATTGTTAAAATAGTAGCTAATATGTAGTTTATATCAATTTGATTTAGGGACCTTGACTCAGGGAGGCACAGGATTCCTGGCTTCGATGCAGAAAAGTATTTCAGGCAGTATGAAGTAGAGTTGGAAAGCTTATTTTATGAGACAGGGTCTCCTGTAGCCCCCGCTGACCTGGAACTTGCTATGGAGATCAGGCTGACCTCCATCTCACAGAGATCCACCTGCCTCTGACTCTAGAGTCCTGGGATTAAAGGCATGCACCACCATGCCCAGATAAAGATAGTTTAATATAGACCTGAAGCACAAGGTCTGGAAAAGAGAGGTACTCAGAAAGAAAGAGCTTCTCTAAGACAGAGTCCTAATTAGTGTCTTAGGCATATACATTGTTTTGGTGGCTTCCAGGTTACATCTCAAAAGGTTGCTAGGAAACCACACACACAAACACACTTTTGATAAATGAGGTAACAGGGTGAGTCTAGAGATGCACTGGATGGAATTTATCTAATAAGGTAAAACCAGAAGCCACTAAGGTTGCACAAGTGGTTTAGTACATGTCCTTGTCTTGTAAATGGGGTTTCTGGTGAGGCAATAATAGACCTAAACTAGAAATCAATAACTGAAAGGTAGCTGCCAGGTCTCCAAATATTTGGTTATTAAACAAAAGATTTTAAAAATTTTAAAAATTATTTTTATTTATGTGTATGAGTGCATTGCTTGCATGTACATAAGTGTACCCGTGTTGTGCAGTGTCCATGGAGGACACAAGGGGGTGTCAGATCCCCTGGAACTGGAGTTTTGGATGGTTGTTAGCCACCATGTGGGTACTGGGAACCAGACCTGAGTCTTCTGCAAGTGCTGCTGAGTCATCTCTCCAGCCCTAAACAACAGATTTGTAACATGTGGATCCAAATTTTTTTTTAATTCAAGATAAATTAAAACAAATATTTTGAGCTAAATAAAAACATAACTTTCCCAAAACTGTGAAGTACAGCAAAGGCTTAGAGCATCATCTACAGCACTGAAGGCATACACATACTAAAAAGGTATGTTACATGTAATGTCAGCCACCTGAGCTTCCACCTGGATAAACTAGGAAAGGAGATTAGACCCGCAGTTTTTACAAAAAAGGACAGATGAACCTGTGTGAGCAGTCTTACAATTGGCAAGTTTGAAACATTTCAGCAGCTTCTGGGGTATAAAGTTCATCCCAGACCATGTGGTCCTGACCCTGGGGTTTTAAAGGCAAGAGAACGGTGACCTATCATATATGAGCCAGAGAGATGTGGAAAGGGGTGTCCTGGGATCATATTAGTTTACATATGAAAGACACAATTCAGGGGGCCAGAAAACAGAACACACAGCAAACACCGCGTTATAATTCCTCACCCAGGAGCTCTCGGCTCAAATGTTATTTCCTCAGAGAAGGTTTCTATGACTTCCAGACCAGTTCCTTCACAATTTCTTCTTTGTGGAATTTTGGATTCATGTCTGTCTTCCTAACCAAATTAAACATGAAGACATCTAATTTGTCATTCTGCCCACATTCACACTCCTCCCAATTCCAAAAATCCAGGGTTTGACATACAACAGATACTCAAAAAAACTTACTGAACAGATTAGTTTTCAGGCCTTACTCACTGCCACACCACATTGAGAAAACACTGCCTTCTACAGGAATTCAAGGTTGGCAAAATGGAAACCATTTGTGAGGGGTTTGTGCTTGGTCAAATTCTAGCATGAGGTGAGGAACCGTCCTGGTGTGAGTAATCCAACCAGCACCATTGTAACAATGTGAGGAAAAGCATATTCTTCATTGTTTTCAAAAAACTTTATTTTTATGTGTATGAATGTTTTGCCTGAATGTTGTAAGTGTACCATGTACATGCAATGGTCAAAGAGGCCAGAAGAGGGAGTTAGATCCCCTGGAACTGGAGTTACAGATGATTGTTACCACCATGTGGATGCTGGGAACTGAGCCCAGGTATGCTCTTAACCAGAGTCATCTCTCCAGTCCCCTTTCTTACTATTATAATGAAATCTATTACTCTTGAGTACACAGTATAGGTGTAAGTGCCAACTAGTTTCTGAATTGTATTCTGAGTTATACTTCTAAGAGCCTAATTGTCCCTTCCCATTACAGTCCATTTCTGTAGTTACTGCTCTAATGAGTGCAAGGATTGTGACTAAGTTTTCATTCTTCGTGAAGGCAGATAATGCCAACCAGTCTGTAAACACTCTACCTTTCCATAAAGATGTCTATTCATCTGTGACTCAATCAACAACTCCATACATGTATAAATAAGAATAAATTACAATATTTCTTCTTAGATGCTTTCAAACATGCAGATACTTCAGGAGTCAAATTTCTCTGTCCAAGGAAAGTCAAAACGTTCCTAAAATGAGAACAGCAGGAATTCACAACCACTCACCTAATTCTAATATGTGTACAGAATTACTCTGCAGGCTTGACAAACTCCACAGATATAAGCTAGAACATCATTACTAAGTACCTCCTGTGCTGATAAAGCCCTTGAAAAGACGTCCACGGTAGATATAAGGACTCTAATTATTGTGGAGGTGGAAAGCTTTTGCAATGTGATGGTAATTAAGAACTTTGGAGCAGGAAGAGCTCCTAGACAAGAGATAAGACTGGGGAGATAAACTGGAGTCTTCTCCCCCACCTCCTGTGGTTACCCAGGATAGAAGTCTTTGGTAACTCCCACGGCCATGTGTTACCTTGCTTAATTATCACATGTACCTGTTACTTAATTGCCACTTCTGTGCTTTGTCTTTTACTTGTACTTCCCCATATGAATATAAAAAAACCCCTAAAACTGGAGGGGGGACTGGCTCCTTTACGGAAGGATCCGTGGGTCCTTTACAGAAGGATCCGTGGGTCAGTCAGCTAGGGTAAAATTAAGTCCCTCTCCTCACCTGACTTTGGCTACTGGTCTCTGATTTTCTCGGTAAATAAACGGCAGAGCCAAGGCTTGAACCCACGCATCTGGAGTCCCAAAACCACACTGCTGCCCCCTCAGAAGGGGCACATCCATGGAAAAGCGGGCTCTGAAGAGGCCTGGTGGTCACACTGACCCTTGAACTGCGACCCAGAGACTATACTGCAGAGCCCAGGGAGCACAGGGGTTGGGATGCTGGTCCTGAGGCGGTGGCTAGGAGATCACTGCCCACCACCTTCAAGCCATCTCTTGGACTGGAAAGGTCTGGTTGGGCTTGCTTTTCCTGTTTGCTTTTCCGGTGGCTTCGCAGGCTGCCGCTGCTTCTGCACCTCTGAAGAGAAGCAGACAGCCAC
This sequence comes from Nannospalax galili, assembly GCF_000622305.1. NCBI lineage: Eukaryota > Metazoa > Chordata > Mammalia > Rodentia > Spalacidae > Nannospalax > Nannospalax galili. The sequence continues at coordinate 171,393 of NW_008331504.1, forward strand.
AAGTCCCTCCTCCCTTTTATCTCCAGGGCCCGGGACCTGGGTCTGCAACTACAACTCCTAGAATCCTCTGGGGTGCACGACGTCACAGAGCCCAGACTTCATTTCCCAGAAGTCCTTGAGCAGCATCCACCAGCTTCGGAAAGCTTGCCAGGAACGTCACCACTGTCCTGCAGCCAGAGGCAGAGGGACCCCTCCTGCAGGGCAGCTTGGGTAGCTTAGGGGGCCCTGTCTCAGGAGAGTGAAATAGAGGGGTCTGGAGAAGAGCGGTTAGGAGCACTGGCTACTCCTGCAGAGGACCCTGGTTGGGTTCCAGCACCCTCAGGAGACTAACAACAGTAGCCGAGAGCAGCAGTATACGTGCGGACACAGCTTTCCTCCCTGTAGCCTCAGCTGGTCTAGAGCTTGCTGTGTAAACCAGGCTGGCCTTGAACTCACAGAGATCCGCCTGCCGCTGCCTCCTGAGTGCTGGAACTAGTCACGTGCCACCAAGCCCGGCCCTCTCCCCTTTTCTAACTGATAATTACGGGGACTGCTTTCTCTCTGTCTTTAGATTTTATTCACTTAGCGTTTTCTGAATTGCTGTGTATTCGGATGCATTTCGGATTTGAGTGCTATAAGGTTGGAGTATGACAAGCCACCTGAAAAAATGAAATTTTAGCCCTGGGCGGGCACCGTGGCAACCAGGAAGGCAGCTTCGGGCTGGAGACGGAGATGGAGATTGAGTGCAGCCAGTGGGAGAGGATCCCCGAACTCTTCAAGTGTCTGTCAACCAAGATCATCGCCAACAAGGACATGAATGAACTCGTCCTGGCAGGGAGCTAATCCCCCTCGCCCAGGCCCAGCTGACCAATCTGCTCATGGCTAAGTCAGCTGGGGATGACTGTGGAGGCCTACCCTACCAAAGATGAAAGGTCATCAGAGGAGAGGACTTTGCCTTGTGCATCCATAACATGGTTCCTCAAAAATCTCACAAGTCGGCAGCCGGCTGGACAATATCATAGTAATAATAATATAATAATAATAATAATATAATAATAATAAATTAATGTCGGCAGCAGCTGCAACAGTTGCTGCTTGCTGCTCCTGCTGGACAGACTTGAATGACTAGAAGGCCTTCATGAGCTTCTCCAGGGTGGCTGTGGCGGCTTTCTTCCAGGTGGAGCACACTGGCTCATACTGCACCACTCAACAGCCAAGAAAGAAGTGGGATCTGTCCAGCCGACGGGAGCAGAACCCAGGCGCCCGGCCATCTTGGGCCCATCTCCTCCATCCTGAGGATTATATCTGAAAGATTTTAAGCAGAGGAGCAAAATTTCAGCCAGTCAAATGAAGTAGCTTTGTTCCAGGGGATCCAACGCCCTCTTTTGACCTCCAAGGGCATTGCAGGACATGAAAAAAACAGTTTGAGAGCCTGAGAACTTAAGGAAAGAAAGAAATCTAGAGCTGCAGTCCCCTCCTGTGATCTGGAGTCATGGCCCCTTCCCTGTGAGCTGGAGCTGTGGCCCCCTCCTGTGAGATGTAACTGTGATACCCTCATAATAACATGGACTCCCAGTCCCAGGAGAGATGATCAGAATGGACGGTGCTGGATCAGGTGCTCACCCACTGTGGAAGATTAATGCATCTTTCAACTCTGATCGGAGAAGTTTCCTCATGCAACAGATGGTGATTGACACAGAAACTTATGGCTCTCTAATGTGCAGGGAGGAAGGGGCTGCAGAGAGCTTATCTCTGGGAACCCTCTGTCAGGATCCTGGAGCTCAGGGGTTGGGAATCATTGCAGAGGAGGAGGTGGAAAGATTGTAAGAGCCAGAGGTGGTGGATGACCATGGGGGGATGGGGAGGGCAGAGTTCTGCAGACAGCTGGTCAGTTACTCATATGAACTCACACAATGGTGACAGCATGAACAAGTCCTATGCAAGCTCCAGTGGATGAACCCACACTGGAGAACATTTGGGGATCCAAGTTAGACTCTATAGGCCTTATTACCCAGAGAGAATACATTTAATTGAGTGGGGGGGTGTGGATGGGAGAGGGGATATAAATGTCATCAAATTATATTGTATTGAAATCACAAAAGTTCAATAAAAATGCAAAAAAGATGAATTTTAGCTATGATTGTATTAACTCCTTGGCAATCTCCCACCAGATGGGCACAAACATCCCGAAAAGCACAAAGGCCAGAGGGCAAAAAGTGAACCTGGTCCAGCTAGTCCCTGCACTTTAGTGTGTCCACTCATCTTTTTTTTCTAATATATGACACAGCAGCAGTAAAGGCCCATTAAGAGGAAAAAACTATTTCCTTTGCTGCCCAAAGGAGTAAGATCTCTGGCCCGGACAGAATCCTAACATCCTGGCTGGGCAGGGTCAAGGACATGCCTATGGGAACACCATTAGCTAATGGACCACCTAGGAAGGTGGGCTCAGCTTAAGCTATACCAAAGAGATAGGTGGAGTAATTGTCCCTTTCATGAGGTACTGAGCTTTTCCTTCCCAGAATTCCCTCTAAGAGGGAGGCCAGGCAGGTGGTGCATGCCTTTAATCCCAGCCAAGAATCAGAGGCCTGTTCTGTATAGTGTGTTCTAGACCAATCAGAGCTACACAGTGAGACTCTGTCTCAAAACAAAAATAAAAATTCCTCAACAGGGGACCCTAGTTTCCCCAGTATCAATATATACTATATACAGAGATTTTCATTTAAGTATATAAAGTTTATACTTAATGGAATGTTTACTATCTGCATTCATCATCTTGAACTTCCTTATTTACAAATGTTTCCATTTACTATTATTGAAACAGTAATTTTAAAATTACTGTTATCAGTTATGATGCTGACATTATGGTCATGTTTAAAAGAGAGGGAAAATCAAGATATACATAATAGCAAGCCAAATGTCTAGACCTTTCAAATACTCCATGAATAAATCCTAACCCTAACCTGATAGTTTCTGCAATATTTTTTTTGAGACGGGTTTTCGATATGTAGATTAAGCTGGCCTCAAACAGGAGATCTGCCTGCCTCTGCCTCTCAAGTACTAGGATTAAAGTGCCCCACCATGCCCAGCTTGCACTTTTTTTAATTTTAACACTGGCTTATCATGACCCCAGCTGTCACAGGGAACTGGAACTGGAAATGTAGACCTAGTTGGACTTGAACTCACAGAAGTCTGCCTGCCTCCTAAGCACTGGGATTAAAGGTATGCCCCACAACACCTGGCTCTTAGACTGATTTTTTTTTTTAAAGTGTACATCAGCATCCCCCTGGAGAGAGGCCAACTAGTCCCTTCCCGTCTAGTGATGGGGTTGTTGTGGTCACTGCCTGCGATGCCTGTCACTTTCTGTCATTTTCACACAGCTTGGTGGCCGCTCCCCTAGGTGGCCTCTTCAGTAGTTTTCTGAGCATCTCTGAATCTAAGTGAAACTCAGCATCTCCAGAACATCTCTTTTGTACCTCCACACAGTCTAATTCCAGCCAGTGTCATTTTTCCGATTGGTATCACACTGTTTACCACATGGCACAAGGTACATGTCTACTAGATTTTTAAACCACACCTCCCTCAAGGCACAAGGTGCAAACCATCTATTCATGCCCCGCAACCTGCCACCTATTCCCCACCCAGTGTCTCATACATGACTGGGTCACCATGGTTAGCCAGGGTCACAGCATTTTGTAAAGCTCTTCCAGTTTTATTAAACTGTGATAATTCTAAAACCTATAGTAATTTGGTTTCCAGAATTAAATTTGTTTTTCTAGACTCTTACCCTTCCTGACCGCATAGCTAATTCAAAGGCAGTCTGACTGTAAGGATGTACTGTGAGCTACTCAGCGATCATGGCACAGAACTGCCCCCTTTCCTCTGACAGCGAGAAAGAACCCACTGCTATGTCGGCCTGGACACCGCCCCCCAATCCTTGCCTCTGTCATGTGGCCTATGATATTAGTAATAGATCTCTTACCAAAAGGACAGTCCTCTTCAGTGTTCCCCCTCCCTAACCCCCGCTCCAAATCTGAGTCTTCTCAGTGGGCTTCCACCCTCAGCTCAACCAGAATGGCGTCTGCGCCCAACCATTGCCTGCCCTATGAATACTTATGAAGCACATATCCATGTAGATGAATCATCCAGCAGGCTCAGTCTTTTACCTGGAACCCTGGGATCTGGTGGCAGGTACCCCAGACCCGTGGGTGATGCAGCATCCAGGGCCCATGTTTCCTCTCCTATGGCAAGTTTCGTCCTTTTTAATTCTTGCTCAAACACTGTTCCCTTCCTCTGTGAAAGGCATTGCCATCTGCTTCTCACCCGCAGCCTTCTGTCCTTCACGTTTTCACTCCCCGCTCCTGCCCTCCAACTCTGTCAGAGATACCCAGTCTTTCTGTCTCCTGTTTGACTCTGGTTTTTCACTGCTTTCAGTTCTCAAACTCTCCTTTTATAGCGACTCGTTTTATTAAACAACTGCAGCTAACATCTAATATTTAAAAACCTCATTAAACACACATGCTACTTTCATCACCAAGCTTAGTCCCATCTTTCAGCCAAATCGTCATCCCTTCAGACTACTTCCTGTATTTGCCTCTTTATCATCTACTTATCCCTAGTCCCTAAAATGTGACCTGTCTCCCTAAAAATCAACTCACTATACATTATCTTCAGGGAAAACAAAACTACACAGACCGCATCTTTACCACTCATCTAGGAAACAAATCCCGACTATGACAGCACAGTCTTTGCCAGGGCCATGGAAATCAGCCTGGTATATTACTAGTGATATAAGAAATTCCAAGAGAGGAGAATCTGATGAGCTTGTGAATCTGTATTCGCTGGGCACAGCAATTCCACCGCTAAGGATTTACGCAGGCATTTGAAATAGCTAAAATGACATAGATTCAAGATTATACACTGAATACCCTAAATGTCCTCTATCACAGGACACACACAAGGACACAGCATGCAGCTGTTGGTTTTACCTGTCAATCTGGCTATAGTACCTAGGTGCTTGGCCAAATGAGAGTCTAGGTATTTCTGCTAAAGTATTCTGTGGTTTGATTATCTAAGATCTTTTTGATTTATCTAAAGTGGATTTCCCTCCATAATGTAAGTGGACAAAAAATAAGTTTGTCGTACAAGGAAGAATACTGCCTCAGGTCTCTAACGGAAATTTTGTCTAATTTTCTAGCTTACTGGAGATTGTGGACTCAAAACGGCAAAAGCAACTGTTATCTGAATTTCTAATCTACTGGTGTGCCCCACAGATTTCAGTCTTGCCAAATCCCACAATCATGGGAGCCAGCTATTGAAAATAAACCCCATTTGTCCACCCATCCATCTAACATTCTGTTTCTCTGGAGATCCTGATAAAGAACTGTGAAAAGGTTCAGACTGTCATGTGGGATGATGGCCAGGCAAGCCAGTGCCCTTAACTGCTGAGCCATCTCTCCAGCCTCAGTAAATATTTACTGAATTAACGGTTGTAGCACATGCTTGTAATACCAGCACTTGGGAGGCTGCGGTGGGAGAACTCTCTTGAGCTGAAGCTAACCTGGGCTATGCAGTGAGTGCCAGGCTAGCCAGGGCTACTGAGCAAGACTGCATCTGAAAAAGTTAGGGTTTAACAGTCTGTGTGGAAAAAAGAAATCAAAACATCAATAATGTATTTTTATATTTGTTTATATGTGCACCAAAACTCTGGAAGAATTTCACACAAAAAAGTGGTTACTCGGAGCTTCTAGGTGGATGGAAGACAGGGGTGGAAGCAAGAAGTTCTCCACTGTATCTGAAATACACCTTCGTGACTTCTGAACCACATGACTATGTAATGGGGCACCTTCTTGACCATAGCTGTGCCATGTTGAAGTTTAGGCTCACTCTAGTCTCTGAAACTATCAGGCAGTTGGCCCAGGATATGGGAACACATGCAAGCTGGACCCTGGTTGTCTTGGGAACAGGTCAGAGCATCCTAGAGTGCTCCTGCTAACTGATGATTTATGGCTTCTGTAGGTTATGCTTGGCTTGCTCCTGCAAAATAGTAATTGTTGCTAAATAGAATAGAAATTATTTAGGGGACTCTCCACCTGTATGCTTGGGAACCTAAACTTTTCACTCCTGGTTATAGTTTCTCTGTACAAAAAGTATCCCACATTTAGAGTTCCCAAGATACAATTGCTATACAACGAACGCCCCCTAGAGGGAACTTTGTGACCAGTAAAGACAATGTAGAAAAACAGTAAGATTGATGTCAGTTTATGAAAGATCAGGAAGCTAGTTCCCTGCAGGTAGGGGGTTTCGGTGGAAAAATGTATTTTCTTATGTATTTCCTTGATAACGTTTGCTCAAGCTTAACGCTCAATGATTGGCTTCTGTATTCTGCTTGCCTGCCCAGCAACATGATCAATATAAAAGGAGCCAGAGTGCTTAGGCTTGGTGCTGCACTTGGACCTTCTAGGAAAGACTGTAGCCCGGCAGTGATAAATCTTCCTTTCTTTCTCCAGATTCACCTGTCCATCTGGGGCATTTGTGGATCCCAGGCTATAACGACTATTTAAAGCTACCTCCCAAGTGCTGGGATGAAAGGCGCGCGCCACCACGCCCGCTCTGAGATCAAATTCTTGACTTCTCTGCTTTATGATGAAGTCTAATGTGCATCTGCTTTGCTGTATGCATCACACAGAAGTCAGAAGAGAATCAACCGGTGCCAGGCAGGGTTTCTCAACTTGGCTGCTGCTCAAGTCAGCAGCATTGACTTGTATCGTTCTCCTGAGGCCTGATTTCTGTCCTCCGGCTCAGGCTGTGCTGTGTGGCCAAGATCACATGGTTCAGTAGTTCTGTGCGTGACACTCCTGTCCAGGAAGTTTAACAAACGTGTTAAGGAAACGACTGATGGATGGTAGAGGCCCAGTGACCCTCACCCTGTACGTGGCTTCCTTCACACCCTGCACTAGCTGCCTTCAACCCTCCACCTGCCTTCTCGATTCCCTGGAAACATCTTTGGCAAGAGAATTTCTTTGCTTGCTTTGCTTTTAGGGTTGTCTTTAATTCAAGATTGTCCTGCTAGAGCGGATTATTTGGGGATGGTATGTTCTGAGCTCTTTCAACTTCAAAGGGCAGGAGACTAGAAATCCCATAGTTTTATTCTTCAAGAGGCCTAGTTACACTAATTCCTAACACTTATGAATGTTAGCTTACATGTCATAAAAGGATTTTGCAGATGTGGCTAAGGATCCTGAGATGGGGATCCTGAGGTGTGTCCTAAATGCAATCATAGGCCTTTATTAGAGATAGTAGAGGGGTGGTGATAGCTCAGACCAGGCAATGGCTGCAGACTAGGGGGATGCAGCCACCACATACTGCAGCAGGCAAGGCATGCTCTGTCCTCCAGAGTTTCCCAAGCACTTTGACTTTGGCCCAGAGAAACAGACTTCAGACTTCTAGACTCCAGAACCACGAGAAGAAATCTGTTTTAACCCATCAAGGGATGTGGGCTAAATCCTTGCACTTTCAGGCTAAAGGGTGGCAGCAGTTTTGTAAAACTGCCAGATGGTCATGTTCCAGACTTTGGTTGTGGTTTCTTCACGGAGCTGCTTGTGCGTATTATCAGGACTCTGCCTAGAGGGACAGTAAGAGACGAAACACAGAGAAAACATCCTCCTCTCCAACATCAACTCACCCTTTGGTTTCTTCTCTTCTCGGTAACACTGCAGCCATCGGACCCTAGAGGTCTGGATCTAGATCTCCTTGACCCTGTGTTGTTTTCAGGAGAGGATCTGGAAATAGGTCTGACTCTGCTGTGACATCGTTCGTGTTGGGTCTCCCTTCCCTCCCATTCCACATCATTATCCCACAGAAAATGAACTCTGGCCTATCAAACTCCTTCCTGGGAACAACTCTGTTAAAAAGAGATATACCAGCACTGATGTGAAATAATTACAGCTTACAGAGAGTTAATGGGTTTCCCCACTTAACATTAACTTGCTCTGCCGTATTTCTTAAACCCTTAGCAACTGCCACCACCCTTCAGCACTGACAGACTAGAGAACAGGAAGACAAGTGCGTGGTTTACAGCACATTTTCAAATTCAGCAAGATTGGATTTTGTAGTGTGAAAGACTTAATTTCATAGTGTTCTTGGCAGCCGAGCCAGAATTTCCACAGAGAACAAGTTGGTTCCTCACACCTACATGATTTAAAACTTGAGCTGGGTTCATTAAGGAACTCAGACGTGGGGGGGGTCCACACTAGAGGAAGGATGTCCTCCCCCAGCCACCCAAAACATTGTCAAGATGTCAAACTGATGGCTCTGCATCTGCACCAAGAGCATGAGCTTATCATGCATGAGACTGTCTAGGGAGACTATGGCAGGCTCCCAAACCAGTCTGGAATGTCTGGATCAAAGAGAGCAGGGAAGGGATCCTGCTCCGGGTTCTAGGATGGTTAGGGGGTGCGCTGGGGTGAGTGTTCTCAGGCCAATGAGGCATCTTGTAGTTTGAACAAGCCCCATCCCCTACCCTGTTAGGACTCTAGGAGAGTCTTAGCAATACTCTACAGGGAACCCGCTAGCTACACTGAGGAAATTAAGGTGTGGAAGAAAACCACACCACAGGAATACAGAGAATTAAGTTGTGAGATTCAAAATATTTTGCTTTGCTGGTCACGGTGGTGCACCCCTTTAGTCCCAGCACTCAGGAGGCAGAGGCAGGCGGACGTCTGTTAGAGAACAGCTTGGTCTACAGAGCAAATTCCAGGCCAGTCACCCAAATCAAAAAAACCCAAAACACTGCATCATGGTAGAACGACCTCATGCAGATCAAATCGACTGGGCCATGTGTCTAGTTGTCTAACATTGCACACTGTTCTTTCGGGGGCCACCTACGCTCTGTCTCAACCCTGTTCTGAGTTCAGTTCCTGTTCTCTACAGCTTGGGTTCTGTAGTTTTCCTTCGGACCTGAGCTATGATTAGTGCCGTGGTTGGACATGATTTGAGTGACCCTCAAGAACACGTGCTGGTGGGGGGCTAGAGAGGACTCAGCAGTTAAGAGCACTTGTGGCTTTTCAGAGGGCCCAGGTTCAGATCCGAGCACCCACGTTAGCAGCTCACAATCACCTGTGTGGACAGCGTCAGTTGTCAACTTGAGACACCTGAGTAGTGGGACCCTCAACTGAGCAACTTTGCCCATTGGATTGGCCTGTGTGGCATTTTCTTGATTGTTGGGTGAGGCATAAGGTGATGGTGAAATAAACCCTTTCCTCCCAAGCTGGTTTAGGTCAGTGTTTTTATCTCAGCAATAAATAGAAAGTAACCAGGACAGCCTGTAACTCCAGCTCCCAAGGATCCAACGCATCATGGTAGAACCCATCATAAGGCCTTTTCTGGCCTCAGAAGAGTACCTGTACCAAATGACATGCATGGACACACATGGACACACACACACACACACACATAAATAAATAAATAAATAAATAAATAAATAAATAAATAAATAAATAAATAAATAAAATCATTTAAAAAAACTGCTTGTGTTGAGCAGTGGAGTCGGAGTCCACTGATCCATCTCTGCTGTTCAGAGTGGGGCCTTTTGGAGACTAGATCATTACAGTGGAGCTCCTATGACCGACTCCTTGGGGACTTTGTGGGTGGAAGAGCGCAGAGGACACACATGCATGCAGTCTTGCCATGTGATGTCCTGCACTGTACTGTCAGCTAAATGAACTTTCTTTATAGTTACTCAGCCTCAAGTATTTCATTGTAGTAACACAAAATAGACTACTATTCCCCTAGAGAATGATCATTATGACACTGACCCTTCCACCCTCCCTCCACACAGTATTGATCATTATGACACTGACCCCCACTCTCCATATAGTATTGACCATTATGACACTGATCCCCACCCTCCATATAGTATTGATCATTATGACACTGACCCCCACCCTCCGCACATATTGATCATTATGACACTGACCCTTCGCTCTCCACACAGTATTTCTCGACTTACCTTCCAACAATTCAATTATAAATACTAGCCAGTGCCCACAATGGGAGGTAGTGTTCAGCTTGTTCTCCACCAGGCTTTCTTCTTCCTCTTTACTATTAAAATTCGATAGGCCAGGCCCTGTGACCACTATGCTTGATTCAAGACGTTCCAGAATGACCAGAGCCACTACTTATTGCACTTGTCACAGTGATGGGATCTGTTTAGATGCTGGACCAGACCTGGAGAACACCTCTCCAGACACCTCCCCTAGGTAGTGTCCTTCACTACCTCTGACATTAGCAGTGGGCCTACCTTGCACACTGACACCAGGCTTTAGGGGAGAAAGGGCTTTTCTTGCTCCAGGTTGTCATTTTGAGGCCACGTCCTCTCTTTAGTGCCCACCAGCTCAATGAGACACCTGCCATCACACTGGGCCACCCATGACATCAAGGAAGTCACCAACCAATCCAGAGCGCGCCCTTATTGGTTCATCAGCCCCTGCCTCGTTCTTCTGACTGCTCAGTCCACTGTTTGTGATAGATGAGCACTTTCTAAATCAGACACTTGGGCTCTCAGGTCTCCTCTCCTCAGTGATCTGGTTTTTCCTCTCTCTCAGATTTCCACGTCCATTATGTCACACGATGCAATGAACCTCATGTTGCTTCTAGAAAAGTAAATGCTTGCCAGGTGTGGTGGTGCACGCCTTTAATTTCAGCACTCAGGAGGCAGAGGCAGGTGGGTGTCTATGAGTTCCAGGCCAGCTGGAGCTACAGGGAGTCTTTTCTGTCTCAAAAAATGAAAAGAAAACAAAACAAAACAAAAAAAAAACCCCTCAATCTCAAGTATTCTACTTCCAAACCAAGTCCTGTGATCTTTGCCCTCTAGAACTGCAACCTGGGTTTTTCTCAGTTCCATCAAAACTTAAAACAGTGGGAGCGGAGGGCTGTTTTGCACCCCTCACTCCTCCCTTCTCCCTTCACACCGACATCAGACTGGACTTTGGGTTCCTCCCAGTTTCAATCCCCAAGTCACTGCAGCTTCTCACAAGCACCGCCTCTCTCCAGTTTTCAGGGACATCTGCTGGCTCTTCACCGCAGCCTCCACCTCTGACGGTGACAATCAACTCCTCACTAAAGTCCCGCCACCTGCAGCCAGACATTTCCTTAGTCAGTTCCCTCATGCTCCGTACCTGACCTCAGCCCCTCTCCAGACTCACTTCTCATTCTCTTTTTGACCTAGTTTATAGGAAAAGAAACAGAAGGGAACTTGCGCGCCCATCCTCTGCCCACCCACAGGGCCACACACAGGGCTCTATGGTAATAGCTGTACTATAGTGCTTCTCAGGAAGGCCAACCCTCCCCCTTGTGCATCCAGCTCCTGTCAGCTCGATTCCTCCAGGACTTCATCCTATTGACTGTCTTTGGGGTCATCAGTTTCCCCCTTGCTCCGTCTCAAAGCATTCAAATACAGCATCTCCTTAAAAGGTCATCAGTCCTATGACCCTCAGCAGCTACTTCATCCATTTTCTTTTTCCTTTGTAGCAAAACTCCTCAAACAAAAATGCTTTCTCCAATTGCTTATTTCCTATTCTGAAGCTAACCCCGTCCAGTCAGGGCTTAGATCCACCATCCAGCCAGTTGTAAAAATCACTCATCTCTACCCTGACTAATCAGTAGTCGACTCTGCCCTCACCTCGTGCAGCCTCTAAGTATTAGCTGTAGCTAGTCACCTTCTCATCCAGAAACTTTTCCCAACCAGCTCCAGGATACTACAGTCAATCACCTTCCTGTCTCACATGCTGCTCACCTTGCACTTGAATCACTGTTCTGTCATCTAAGATGACTTTCCCAGGGGCTCGCCCCTCAGGATTTCGACACCTAGACTCTCCTCCAGGTGGTTACACACAGCGCAAGCTTTCAGTACACACTGTAGAAGCTCTAAGTGGACTTCACACTACAGACCCTATCTCCAACAGCCTCTCTGGGAGACACTGAGTGCTCCACAGGGCTCTAAGACACTCTGCCCAGATGTGGTGTTTAAAGCACAATGGAAATGTTGGCAAAAATCTGGAGCAACAAAGGTTCTCATGGGTGCTGGGAATATAAATTGGGGCAAATCTTTGGCAATGTCTATTAAAGCTGAACATACGTATGCTGCTGTGGCCCAGTAGTTTCTCTCCTAGGTATACATCCAACAGAGACGAAAGAACATGTACACCAGAGACACAAGAATGTGCTCCGTGGCATTGTTCTTAGACTCAGACTGGAAACTCGGTCAGTGATAGAAACCTGTGCTAATTCCTGAGACAAAACATTCCATACACACAAAGCCACTGACCCAGCTATCTGTAATGACGATGACTCTTACAAAGTGCAAAATGCAAGGCACAAAAGCAATATGGGATGAGCAAAGATTAAGAACATACAAAGTTCCAGCGAACCTATGCTATTACATTCAGGGCTGTGGTTATCTTCGGGGAGGAGAGGCTTTAACCTGTGAGGAAGACAGGAAGGTGTGGTCACAGAATGCTGACACTGCTCCATTTCTGGAACCGGACAGCAGTTTTACAGGTGTTCACTATGCACATTTCAATTCCTGTTATGTTTTTAAATCAAAGCTCTAAAACTTCCTCAGCCCATCTGTGGAACTGCCCCCTCCTTGGCCTTCTCCATCTCAGCGCCTCTCTTCAGGCTGCTCACCTGAGTCAGTAAAGCCAGGCTTCTGTCTCACATTCACATCTAAGCCATCAGCCAACCTCCTCATGTGCTCAGGACAGCCTTAATCCAGTCACTCCTAGTACCACTAGCACCTTTCTCTTAACACTACTGGTACATGGATCACTGCAGCAGCATCCCAACCGCACTCTTACCCCAACTAGTGAAGCCTTTCAAGGCAACACAAATATGCTATCTCCCTGCTCAATACCCTCCAGTCACTTCCCATTTCAGTCTGAGTAAGGCACAACCTCTAACCACTAAGGCAGCCCTGCAGGAAGCTCTCCAAGGTCTCTGACCGCACTCACTGCACTTCACTGGTGTTCCTAAAACTGCCAAAGATACTCCTGTCTCAGAACTCTGAGACACTTACATACAGGCATAAAACATATACCTAAAATAAAAAAGTCAAAAAAGTTTTAAAATAATAAGGCCAGGCGTGGTGGCGCACGCCTTTAGTCCCAGCACTTGGGAGGCAGAGGCAGGTGGATCTCTGTGAGTTTAAGGCCAGCCTTATCTATATAGTGAGTTCCAGTTCCAGGCCAGCTGGGGCTACAGGAGTCCCTGTCTCAAAAAGACCAAAAAATAAAATAAATACTCAGCTTAAAATATTCTACATGAAGACATTAGAAATGTTTGTAAGTAATAGAAATTCCTTGCCCAGAAGCAGTTGGCTTTAACTCCTGATATCATTTTATTTGGGGGCAGTCTGTGAATAGATATTAAATCTCTAAGGTAAACTGATCCCTGTGCTAGCTTTCTAGATTAATTCCAACTTCAAGGAAAAAGCTACAATCTCACCCTTCCCACTTTCTCTGCCTTGAACTCTGCTTTACTCTCTCCATACGAACAGCAGCACTACGAAACCAGTGCTGTGTTACATCCCCAGGGTGGCTACTGCAAAGCCACCTGCTGTGGGAATGGGGGACAGACTGACACTGCTGACAGAGATGTCTTTAAAGTACTCAGGAGACAGGAACCAGGATGATGCTACCATTTGGAATCTGACTGCTCATCTCTTCTCCAGCCTTGAAAGGTTTGGGGGTGGTAAAGATATTTGCAAAGCATGAGAAATCAAACCAGAGTCCTTTTTTTGGAGAAAAGATTTCTCTGTGCAGCCTCAAGCTTACTTTGAACTATACAGCTCAGAGTTGCCTAGAACTGGTGGCAATCCTGCCTCAGCCTCCTGACTGTTGGGATTTCAGGGGGGTGTACCCTCACACCTTGCTTAAAAGTCTAGGTGCTGAGTTTGATCTGACAGTATCCACAAAGAGATAAAAGTCCTATGCAAATTTAGATTTCCCACAAATTAACAGCATTATTTAAAAGATATTTTTATTTTATGTGCGTATCATCTGCATGAATGTAAGTGCATCCATGTCATGTAATGCCCTCAGGGGTCAGAAGAGGGCATCAGATCCCATCAAACTGGAGTTACAGATGGTTGTTAGCCACCATGTAGGTGCTGGGAATTGAACCTGGGTCCTCTGCAAGAGCAGACAGTGTTCTTAACCACTGAGCCATCTCTCCAGTCCTCCAACAGCATTCTTACATTCCTTTTATATAATTTATAATTATATATTAAAAAATTAAATTACTTAAGAATATTACCTTCCCAACCCCCAGACCTACAGTCCCAGGAGGAATGAGCACACAGCTTCCCATCAGACTAGTGTTTTCTATTTGGGGAATCTCCTTTGATGCAGGAGGATCTTCACCTAGGTACCAACACTTCATGTTATACTGTGGAGGTAGCTCAGAGGTCAAGGGAGCTTATAGCTTGATATTTCTAAATTTTCCTATCTCTGTTCATGGACTCATCCAAACAAGCCAGAACTATCAAGGTGACATGCCTTTATTAGCTTCTTCAAATTACAACAGGAAAAGGTCCTGATGTTCCCTAAATCCCATTCACTATCTGGCAACTTCAGCTAAAGGAGTGACAACACTCCAATGCGGGTCCCATTCACTTAGTGGACTGTATTGCCTTTTCTCACTTTTAAAAAGGAACAGTGCTTCCTTCCTCAAATTCACTGGCAGGAAGTCTAAGAACAAAATCTTCTCATGTAAATGATGGTCACTTTCGGCGCAAGCCTTTCTTCTCAGAGTTCTCCATATACTTAAGGCCAGGCTGAGAAACTATCACTTGCTTTTAAAAGAGCTGGCCTGATAAAGAATTCGAGACAGCTGGAGAAAATGAGATTCATCATTTTTTGACTAACCTCATATTCCTGAGCAGGGTCACAACAAATGGTCATGCAGATTGTGGGTCAGGTCTCTTTGTCATGTACATTGGTAATATACATTATATTGATAAATTGTCATGTACTGTTTAAGCTTGTTTGAAAAGCAGATTCTGGGAGCAAGGAAGGAGCTCTCTTATCCTGAACTATTTATTATTTCAAGTGTTCTCCAAAATGTTCTTCAAAACACCTTTTCCTGGGGCAGGCTGGCCCCCTAACTGCAGAAGGGAGGAAACAGCAGTAAAACAGCACAAGAGTAAAAACATTGTGTCCTCAAAAACAGCTAAAAGAAAACCATTTCCAGTAGATATTATTGTTTAACCCATAATATAAAAAGGCCTGCAGTGGAACAGGAACCTGGAAGTTCCGCCTTGGGAAACTCCTGTGTGCAGAGAATGCTCTGCTCTGCCTCTGTTCTCCATCAGGACTGCAGCATGACTGCTCAGCAGAGCAGGTCTTCCTCTACCCGCTGGGTGCTCTTTGTTCTTACTTGGAAGCCTCACCTGAGGGGACTACTCTGCTCTGCCCAGGGCTCTCTTGATCTGGAACTTCAGGTGCCTGCCTCAATCAGGTTTTCCCAGATGATTTCTGCTGGATGATCGTAAGCACTCAATTTGATGTCAGCTTGCTTGTTCCCTCAATCAGGCTACTCCAGTTGTCTGATATATGGTGAGCCTCTGTTTGATGTTATACTTTCTATCTGAGCTTTTCTCTGCTACTTGCTATAAATGCACCCATTCACAACTGAAAAAAAAACAAAAACAAAACATGAACAGCATGGCTATCGTACATTGTTCTCTGGACTGCACAGAACACTGTTACTTGTTTCTGATACAAAGAGACCATGGAAAAGTGAGATGACTTTACACTGTGGCTGAGCTTTTGCACTTTGGTGAAGAAGCAAACTAACCTACCTCCCAGAGCTCCTGAGAATATGCTTTGCAGACAGGATGACACTCAAAGCTACATCATGTGTACTCAACAAGTCATTTGTGAAGAGCCACAAGGAGCAACAACTAAATAAAGGAGTGGGCACTAATGTCTAAGCCAACTTTTCTTCCTAGAGTACACATTAAAAGCTAAAAAACTCAGTCCCAAACCCTGGGCCAATTAAATGAATCTCAAGTGCTACGTTGGCACCAGAATTTTGTGGCATTCCTCAGGTATTAGGGACTGAATGTGTCTCTCTAAATTCCCAAGTTAGAAACTCACTGCCCCATATGATGGTACTGGGAATGAGGGTCTGGCAGGTCCAAGGGTGACACTCTCAAGAACAGGATTAGGGCCTTTATACTGAACAGCATGCTTTTCCTCTGCTTTCTGCCAGGTAAGAAAACAGCTAAGTGTAATGAGGCGCTGGCCCTCTCCAGATACCAGCTCTACCAGTGGCTTGATGTTGAACAATGGTGAGAAAGTTCTGTTGTTTAAAATGTTTCTAGTTTATGTGTTACTGAACCCAAACTAAGGCACCAAGTGCAACCAGGGTTAAATAACATTAGTATGTGCTGTAAGAGCAGACCTCTGTAGTTGAAAATAATGCTTAAAGAAATAAACTAGGAGGGGAAATATGAATCACTTTTTGAGACAAAGATTCACTATGTCATCCAGCCTGGTCTAGAACTCCTAGGCTCAAGGGACACCCTCACCTCAGCCTCCTGAGTAGCTGGGAGGGTACACAACAATGAACTTGCTACTAAGTTTTAATAGTCACTGGAATTCAGCTTTATATGCAATTGAATTTGAGGTTATAATTTTTTTTATTAGAGACCAGTTACCTGAACATAAGTGCATCAGAGCAGGAGCACAACAGATCCCTAATCACTGAAGCACAAAAGTTCCCTCTACTAGCAAAACATGCATAAACACACATGAAGATTCAACGCAAAGTGTGGATGTATAAACTATTTAAGAATATGCTGTAAATATACAAAACTGAGTATAAAACTCCAAGCTATCTTCAAATCATCTATTCCAAATCTTTCAGAGGAAACTTAAAATGTCACAAAGTTGTTTAAGAACATACTTGGATTAGTTCGGCCAATGGCCTCTCGATTACAGTGCCATAGGAAAAGTTTAAGATACTTTAAACAGTTCCTCCCCCCACTCTGTCAGTACAAGCCAAAATGAACACAGGGGCTACAGTTACAATGTTCCCAGAGGAGCAGTACCAGGGTGCAGTCTCTGGTGTTTGGTAAGAGCAGAGCGATACCTGAAGGCTTTTCCACAGTCATCACACCCAAAAGGCTTCTCTCCTGAATGAATCCTCTGGTGCTGAATAAGGTATGCACTCTGGCTGAAAGTCCTCGGGCACTCACTGCAGTTGTAAGGTTTCTCTCCAGCATGAGTGCTCTGGTGCTCAGTTAGGTGCGTGTTCCGGCTGAAGGATTTGTCACATTCATTGCACTTATAGGGCTTTTCGCCTGTGTGGATGCGCTGATGCTGGGTCAGATGAGAGCTCTGGCTAAATGTTTTCTCACATTTACTACACTGATACGGTTTTTCTTCTGTGTGAGTTTTTTGATGCTGGGCAAGAGATGAACCGTGTCGAAAGGCCTTCCCACATTGGAGACACACGTAGGGCTTTGCTCCCGTATGAATCCTCTTGTGTTGTGTAAGGTGTACTTTCTGGTTGAAGGCTCTCCCACATTCGTTACACTTGTATGGCCTTTCTCCAGTGTGGATTTTCTTATGCTGAATCAGGGATGAGCCATAGCTGAAGGTTTTCCCACACTCATGGCACTGGTAAGGCTTCTCTCCAGTATGGATTCTTTCATGCTTAGCAAGCGATGAACTCCGAATAAAAGCTTTCCCACATTCCTTACAGTCATAAGCTTTTTCCTGGGTGTGAGTTTTCTGGTGCTGATTAAGATTTGACAAGTAACTGAAGGCCTTTCCACACTCACTGCACTCAAAGGGTTTTTCTCGTGTGTGGATTCTCCGATGCTGAGTAAGGGATGAGCAGTAACTGAAGGCCTTTCCACACTCACTGCACTTGTAGGGCTTTTCTCCCGTGTGAATTTTCAGATGTTGAGCAAGGGATGACCAGTAACTAAATGATTTTCCACATTCTGCACAATCGTAAGGTTTCTCCCCAGTGTGCGTTTTTTGATGTTGAGTGAGGTTTGAGTGCTGACTGAAAGCTTTTCCACATTCATTACATTCATATGGTTTTTCTCCAGTATGAATCATGTGGTGACGAATAAACGTTGAGGGCCCATTGAAGGCCTTCCCACACTCGTTACACTTATAGGTTTTCTCTCCAGTATGAATTTTTTGATGCTGAGTAAGGTGTGTGCTCCTGGTGAAGGTTTTTTCACATTCATCACATTTGAAAGGTTTTTCTCCTGTATGAATTTTCTGATGTTCCATAAAGTGACCTCTCTGGCTGAAGGACTTTCCACAGTCATTACAAGTGTATGGTTTCTCACCAGTGTGGATTCTCTGGTGCTGAACAAGATGGGTCCTCTGACTGAAGGCTTTCCCACATTCATCACATTTGTAGGGCTTTTCTCCAGTGTGAATTCTTTGATGCTGAGTGAGAGATGGGCCCTCAATGAAACCCTTTCCACACTGATCACATTTGTATGGTTTATCTCCTGTATGGATTCTCTGATGGTTTATAAGGTTTTCACTTCGGCTGAAAGCTTTGTTACACTCATTACACTTGTAGGGTTTTTCTCCAGTATGTGTTCTCTGATGGCGAATGAGGGCAGAGCAGTAAGTGAAAGCCTTACCACACTCACTGCACTTGCACAGCTTCTCCTTTTTAACCGGGCGGGCATTCTGTCTGGCACCTGTCCCGGAGGAAGCATGCTGTGGGGGTGCTACCTGCTGTGCTACCAAGCTTGAACTCAAACTGATGCTGCTTTCACAAGTGGGTGCTGTGTTCTCAGTTATTTTTATTTCCCTTGGCGGTCTCTGTTGGTTTGCCTGAAATTGCTCTAAACCGCCTTCAGGTTTCCAAGTTTCCAAAGCATTGGAGCTCCAGGACTCATTCCTTTTGTGTCTGTCTACTGTCTCTGATGACAGATTCACTTCAGAAATGCCCAGTTGTGGGTGTGACACATGGTTTTCAGGTCTTGTCTCCCAGTCTGAAAGAAAACAAAATGCCAGTATTCTCTGGACAGAGAAAAAGGAAAGTGCCATTGCTGGAAATAACCTAATCAAACTAAAAGTGAAGTCCTCTTCCGAGGGTTCTCAAGTACACGTCCCTATTAATTGGGAAGAAGGTTGGAAGGAGCCCAGGAGGTAAGTAAATTGTGAAGGTAGAACAAGAATGTCTACTTCAGTTTCACAGATGATCTCCAAGAGAATGACATCTATCGCGACAGAGGTGACCACAGAGACCACTAAGCGTATGCGGAAAAGGACTAACTCCAAAGGGTACAGTCTGAATTGAGACTCCTTGTTAACGAACAACAAAGCAAAAATCTGAGAACATGACTGAAAGACAGCACAAACAGGAAAGCCCACATTTGTCAGCCTGACACCATGAAACAATACTTCTATGGTTGCTAGAAATTAAGAGAGTTGTAAACACTAGAGGAAATAGTTTATAGTGAGGGAGGTAGCCCATGTCTAGCATCTTGGAGTCTGTCAAGAAATGCAGGACTGAGCCTTAGTAAGAGCGGAAGGAGCAAAAGCAGCAGCAGCAGCAGCACCAGGACGTGGGCATGAGATGGTGGCAGCTCTAAGAGCAGAGCTGAGGCCACAGGAACACACGAGAGCAAAGGGCGGAGGTAGGGAAGAACCCGAAGGCCATGGGAGAAAGTGGGGCGGACTAATTTAAGAAAAGCACTTAGTAGCAAACAAACAGCGAAAGAAACAAAAGGACAAGACAGCAGGCAGGCAGGAAGACTACCCACAAGACCAGCAATGACAACAGCCGGGAAGTCAACGCTGTCAGGTTCTGCAGAGGAAAGGCTCTATCTAAAGCATTCCTTCAGGTTTGCTGGTATCAGGAAGTAGGGTACTGTGAGCCCACTCACTACATGGTAAGCATGAGCCATGTGGCAGACCCAAAGCTGCCCACCCCCTCTACATCTGTCCCACAGATAATGGGATAGTTCTGCCTTACAACCACAGAACTTCTCCAGTAAGATAATCACTGCAACACAGCTTTGGCCATGGCCACCTATTTAAGAAGCACATTTTCATAGACAGGAATGCTACACGGGAAATGTCTACACAGATGTCCATAAAGAATATCTTCTGGCCAGCACTCGAGAGGCAGAGGCAGGTGGATCTCTGTGAGAGATTGAGGCCAGCCAGATCTACATAGTAAGTTCCAGACCAGCTGGGGCTACAGGGAGACCTGCCTCGTCTGGGACTGCTGAGATGGCTCAATGGGTAAGGTGTTTGCCACTTGACTCTGTGACCTGAGCTCAATCCCCATGAATGAAAGAACTGACCCCCAAAGGCTGTTTTCTGATTCCAGGTACAAGCCATGGTACACATGCCCCCTACTCTTGCCAAACACACAAAGCAAATAAGGCAAATGCAATAAGGAAAATCTTTGGGATGCACTGCAGAGAGAAGGGCGTGGAGACCACAGAGTCTCGTGTTGTTAAAAAGGAGAAAAGCACATGGAAGTAGCTGATCTCCAGTGAAGGTTGCAGACATGGCTGAACGCAGAGTGATGCTGACCATGACCAATGTCCCCACACTGTCATGTCCTCCACTAGATGGTCAAGAGAATTATCTAGGATAATGAATGAAAGATTAGAGAACATTCAAAAAACATGTTAACCACTAACACCTCTACCCAGAAAGTAATCCTCACTTTAATATCCACGAAATCCATGGGCACTGGCCAAAACATCCCTACAGCCAGGACACGGACAGCTAATCAAGGGTGTAGATAAACACGCTGCAGAACAGGGCAGAGCAGTGAGACAGAGCTCCTGCCAGGATTACAGATCACAACTCTGAGGGACAGTCTCCAAGATATCCATAAGGAAGAGGATGAGAAAAAGGATGGAATCCAGACCCTAACAGCCCCCCTATCTGCAGAGCTTCCACAAACTCTACTCACTTTATAGAGCCAACAGTGGCAAACTTACCAGTTGAGAAATGAGTTTGTTCTGAATGGACTAAGATGATTCCCAACTCTACAACTGCCGGGTCCCACTGCAGGAACAAAGGCAAAGGGCCAGCACTTTAATTATAGCACTCAGGACGCAGAAGTATTCAGTTCTCTCCCAGTTTGAGGCCAGTCTGACCTGGCTGTGGAACTGTCTCAAAAAACAAAGGAGGAGCTAGAGAGATGGCTCAGCAGTAACAGCACTGGCTGCCCTTGGAGAAGACCTGGGTTCAGGTCTTAGCACTTACATATACATGTGGGCAAAACATTAATACACGTAAATAATTATAAAAAATTAAACAAAATAAACAAACAAAGGTGGCCTGGTGGGCACTGAGAGGCAGTGCAGAGAGGTAACCCACAGGTGCCTAGACCCCAAGCCAGAGCTGCAGAGAGCCCAGCAGTGGATTAAAATGGTAAGAATTCCAGTCGTCTGGCAGCTCTCCAAGGACTGGTCACTAAGCACCTATATGACAACTTCCATAATCTGTACAGTACCAGAGAAGCCCCTGTGCTACACTGTACTTGAGAGAAATACAGTAACTAACAAATGGACTGATTTGAAGTACCAAATCTAACTGCTTATGCTAGCTATACTCTAAAACTCTATAAGATATGTACAATTGTTTCCTTAGAACATTTGTTAAATATTTTATTTATTATTTTTATTTTATGTGTATAAGTGCATTGCCTGTATGTAAGCACACTCCTGTCGTGTAATGCCCGAGAAGTCAGAAAAGGGCATTGGATCCCCTGGAACTGGAGTTACGGATGGTTGTTAGCCAACGTGTGGGTGCTGGGAACTGAATCCGAGTCCTCTCCAAGAGCAGCCAGTGCTCTTAACCGCTGAGCCATTTCTCCAGTCCCTCCTTTAAACATTCTTTTTTTTTTGGTCTTTTTGAGACAGGGTCTCCCTGAAGCCCCAGCTGACCTGGAACTCACTACTGAGACCAGGATGGACTCCGTCTCAGAGAGATCCACCTGCCTTTGCCTCCTGAGATTAAACGTGTGCACCACCATGCTCAGCTGTTTGCTTTGGTTTGGTTTTTCCTAAATGTTCATATATGAGTCATATTGGTGCCTCTTTAGGTGGGAACTACATGGCTAGGAGAGATGAGAGGAACATGGCTTGGATTGTGCTTAAAAACT
>NW_008331504.1:195667-229196 GCF_000622305.1 Nannospalax galili
AAGTCTGGATTTTTGAAACTCATATTTATATAGCTTTGTACAGCTAGTAGTTGGAATACAACAAACACAACCTATTTATTGTGAGCAGTTGATCAATTTTTTTAAAGTGCATATGCTTGCTGCACTTGCATGCATGCGTTTGTGTACCCATTTTCGTGTGTGCGTATTTAAGAAACAAAGTAGAGCAATGAAAAGGTAAATTATGATAAAAAGTTTACTCTTTTTGATAAAAAGTTTAGTCTCCTTTGCATAAACTAACAAAAAATTCTCCCTTCCACAGTTTCCTCAGTTTTGCACATCAGCTTTCATTTTCCAGAACAAGACGCACATGAAAATACATACTACATGCATTATTTTAAATTTCACTTCTTTTTCCTTAGAACATTTGTTAAATATTTTATTTATTATTTTTATTTTATGTGTATAAGTGCATTGCCTGTATGTAAGCACACTCCTGTCGTGTAATGCCCGAGAAGTCAGAAAAGGGCATTGGATCCCCTGGAACTGGAGTTACGGATGGTTGTTAGCCAACGTGTGGGTGCTGGGAACTGAATCCGAGTCCTCTCCAAGAGCAGCCAGTGCTCTTAACCGCTGAGCCATTTCTCCAGTCCCTCCTTTGAACATTCTTTTTTTTTTGGTCTTTTTGAGACAGGGTCTCCCTGAAGCCCCAGCTGACCTGGAACTCACTAGGTAGACCAGGTTGGTTTTGATCTCACAGAGATCCACCTGCCTCTGCCTCCAAGTGCTGGGCTTAAAGGCATGTGCCATCACAGAACATTCTTAACAAAAGAACACTATTAAAAACATTGAATGTGGCCAGGCACAGTTGTACATGCTTTTAACCCCAGCACTCTTGGAGGTAGAGGCAGGCGTATCTATGTGAGATCTGGTCTACATCATGAGTTCCAGGCCAGTTGGGGCTACAGGAATATCAAACAAAACAAAACAAAACAAAACAAAAACAAACATATATAATGTGGTGGCACATGACTTTAATTCCAGCAGAGGCAGGTGGATCTCTGTGAGTTTGAAGCCTGCCAGACTATACAGTAAAACCCCGTCTCATAAAATAAAAAAGGGCTAGAGAGATGGCTCAGTGGCTAAGAGCACTGGCTGCTCTTTCAGAGGACCTGGACTTGGTTCCAAGCATCCACATGATGGCTAACAACTCCAGTTCCAAGGGATCCAACACCCTATTTGGCCTCCACAGGCATTGTACAGATGTGGTGCACTTACATATCTGCAGGCAAAACTCATACACATAAAACAAAAATGTTGCAAAAACAGCAACAAAAAAAAATCAAATGTTAAGAAACTACTTTTGTATCTGGATGAAAGAGTCAGAATAAAAAAACAATAGAACCTATTCTTGCGTGGTGGCGCAGCCTGTAGTTCCAGCACTCGAGAGGCAGAGGCAGGTGGATCTCTGTGAGTTCCAGGCCAGCTGACACTACAGGAAGACCTTGTCTCAAAAAGACCAAAAAAAACCCAACCCAAACCAAACCAAACAATAAAACCTATTCTTGTAAGAAAAAGGAAAAAGAAGTCTTGAGTCAAGTTGTGCCACACATTGCTCACACTGGGTGGGTGTTAAGTGGTGGGTGCCAGGGAGGTATTCTCCTTCCCTGGTCACGGGTGCTACAAGAGCAAGCTGGAGAGAGACTGTCCAGGCTGCAGAGAGGTGACCAGAAATTGGACAAAAATCAGTAGGGGAAAAAAAGAAACACTGAGATTATAATATGTTCTATTTCATTTTATGTCTAATTTTTATATGGTTTTATTCATAGTTTTGTACTTTTAATGGTTCTGTGTTTAGCATCTATCTTCTCCAAACAGGCTTTCTTACCTGTCCTGTGTCCTCTGCTCCTGCTCCCACCCCATGACACTTTTCTCCGACCTCTAACCACACGTCCTCATTCCTACTTCATCTTTCCTTTTTTTCTCACTGCCTGCTCATTTCATTTTTAATTATTGACACCATTAGCTCTACTATCAGTGTCCTAATGTGACTGTCTCTGAACCTTACTCCAGACACAAGTACACAACCATTTCCTACCACAGTACACAAAGGTCTTGCTGTCTAATCTCAGCTGTTACTGCAGTTAGCTTCCCTGCTAGCTAGCACTAGGGAACACAGGCCCAAATGAAGAGAACTCACCAACGCCTTTAATCCTGGCACTTGGGAGACAGAGCCAGGAGGATCTCTGTGAGTTCAAGGCAGCCTGGTCTACATTGTGAGGCCAGCTGGGGCTACAGGGAGACCGTGTCTCAAAGAAACAGAAAAATAAATAAATAAAACACAGAGGCAGAACACACTTGTGTTAAGTTTGAACAAAGAAAAGAGACTGAATTATAGCCAGAGAGATACAGCCATGCATTTGTTTGATGGTAACAGATGGAACTCACAGATCCAAAACAGGAAGGCTGGACAATCATGAGACCAAAGTCAAAGGGAAGCGGGAGAGGCAGAATCTAGAGTCCAGGTTCAGAGGTCTGCTTCACAACCACCAGGAAGAGTGAGCCTGCTCTAAATGGAGCGTACGCAGAACACACACTGCAGTTGTCTAAATGGAGCATATGCAGAAGGCACAGTGTGATGGTCTAAATGGAGCGTGCACAGAACACACACTGCGGTGGTCTAAATGGAGTGTGCACAGAACACACACTGCGGTGGCCTAAATGGAGCGTGCACAGAACACACACTGCAGTGGTCTAAATGGAGCGTGCACAGAACACACACTGCAGTGGTCTAAATGGAGTGTGCACAGAACACACACTGCGGTGGTCTAAATGGAGCGTGCACAGAACACACACTGCGGTGGTCTAAATGGAGTGTGCACAGAACACACACTGCGATGTTTGGTCTAAATGGAGCGTGCGCAGAACACACACTGCGATGGTCTAAATGGAGCGTGCGCAGAACACACACTGCGGTGGTCTAAATGGAGCGTGCACAGAACACACACTGCGATGTTTGGTCTAAATGGAGCGTGCGCAGAACACACACTGCGATGGTCTAAATGGAGCGTGCGCAGAACACACACTGCAGTGGTCTAAATGAGTCGTGCACAGAACACACACAGCGAGGTTTGGTCTAAATGGAGCGTGCACAGAACACACACTGCGATGGTCTGTGACAGGACAGAACAGATGGTGCTCATCTCTCCAGAAGACACTGAAGAGCAGTGTGCACACTCACTCTGGCTACAGGCTGGCAGCTGGGGTGAGGTCATCTGCTGCCACACACTACTTACCTGCCAAGGCACTGACAGGAATGCATGGCTCCTCAATCCATGGCTCTGTCCCTTGCTCGAGCTGGGAAATCACATCCGGTTTGGAAACCTGGAGTCCTGCTCAGAGGCAGAAAAAAAATCTGTCTGCAATAAGGAAATAGGATCATACCAGAACTTAGTCTCACCACTCTGTGTCTGAAAATACTTGAGACAGATCTGACGGAGAGGACAGCATGTCATCGCCCACAAATAGGCAATGACTTAGAAGCTGGTCTAGGAATAGGGAAATTGTTAGTTTATTGCTCTACTTATTAAGAGTAGAAACTCAGCCGGATGTGGTGGTGCACACCTTTAATCTCAGCACTCGGGAAGCTGAAGCAAGTAGATCTCTGTGAGTTCGAGGCCAGCCTGGTCTACATACTGAGTTCCAGGCCAGTTGGGGCTACAAGGAGACCCTGTCTCAAAAAAGACCAAAAAAATAAAAGAAAAGAAAAAAGAAAAGGGTAGAAACTCAAATTTAGAAATTGCTGGTTCCTACACTTAAAGGTCAGTGACATCCAAGCACAAGACAGAATGTTTCTCTCCATACCCCAACCTGAACTGGAGGTCATACTTACCCACAAAGACCAGGTGTGTACCCTCCCTCCCCCACACCCCGATCTTAACTTACCTATAGAGACCAGGTGTGTATAATTTTCCAGCGTCACACCAAAAAAATAAAAGAAAAAATAAAAAGAAAAAAGAAAAGAAAAAAAAAAAAAAGAGTAGAAACTCAAATTTAGAAACTGCTGGTTCCTAAACTTAAAGGTCAGTGACATCCAAGCACAAGACAGAATGTTCCTCTCCATACCTCAACCTGAACTGGAGGTCACACTTACCCACAAAGACCAGGTGTGTACCCTCCCTCCCCCACACCTCGATCTTAACTTACCTATGGAGACCAGGTGTGTATAATTTTCCAGTGTCACATCTCTGAACAAATCTCTCTGTGTAGGATCCAGGTGTTTCCATTCTTCCTGGGTGAAATTCACGACCACATCCTTGAAGGTCACAGATTCCTGAAATGTCAAGTATTTTTCTGTTTAGTCTCAGGAAATGAGTAAAGTCAGCAATACCCGCAGAAGCAAGGCATGATTAACTATTTAAAAATGATAACCAGGGATGGTGGTGCAAGCCTTTAATACCAGTGCTCAGCAGGTAGAGGCAGGTGATCTCTGTGAGATCAAGGCCAGCCTGGTCTACAAGTTCCAGGCCAGGTAGGGGACATAGTGAGACTGTTACTGAAAAGATGAAAGGGCTCCACTGTAACTACTACAGAACACTGAGGTAACAGGCTGGCTGACACTGAGGAGTGCTCACGTGTACTGTGGTGAGACCAGGACCCAAATTCCATCTGTATGGGGAACACTGACAGGATCTATCAAAACTTAATATGCGTATCCCATTCAACTCTTAACAGCTTACAGAATGCATCCTTAGCAACACCTCAGGGTAGAGACTTATGTACAAGCACCGTTATACCACTTATGTAGAAGGAAAACAGTCACGAGCACTGATAGTCGAGTGGTTAGAGAATATGAGATCTGTCGGTGCTAGAACACTTCATTAGTCATCATTTTGTTTGTTTTATGAGACAGGGTCTCCTTGTAGTCCTAGCTGGCTCAGAACACACTATGCAGACCAGGCTGACCTCGATCTCACAGGGTGTCATCACTTTTGAATTAAGAAATCTCTGTATTATCAACACAGACTAAATAGAGTATGCAGTGTATGACCCTGTTTTTATAGAGAGAAGCTCACATGCAGACACACAGAAAGGGACCTGAAAGAACACTCAACCAAATGTAGTTGGTGGGCCTGGGTAGTGGGAGTAAGAGACACCCCCTGCTCCTTATCTCCTATATGTTTGACATTGAGTGAGCATAAACTTTGTTTTAAAATGATAGCTGGGCTGGAAAAATGGTTCAATTGTTAAGAGCACACACTGCTCTTCCAGAGAACCTGAGTTTGATTCCCAGCACCCACATCAAGCAGCTCACAGCAGCTTGTAACTCAAGCACTGCACTCAAGTGCACACACACATAAGCACACATACACATAGTTAAAAATAATAAAGTAAAACTTGATAAACTGTTTCTATTTCTAAAATAAACTAAAATGACAGCTATATAAAACCATGGGGACTTAAGTTCTAACCATCACAGCAACTGGACTGTCTCCCACTGTAGAAGTAACATTGAACAACTTATCTGAAACAAGTGTTTCTATATTCTGAAGAGCGAGCGCCAGAGAAGTGAGACAGGTGTTTGGGGACGGGAAACACTACCAAGAGCTCCCAACCCTCTAAGTGTTCTGCCGGAAACACTGTTCACAGACTGCAGAGCAAGAAGACAGAACCCTGGCAAAGCAGTGGTCTTCCTAAACCAAGAGGACAAAAGCCACAGCTTACAGCTCCTGAAGTGAATCTGGAGAGGTGAAGGAGAGCTGCATGGAGCAGGAGTTCCAACAGTCTAACATAAGCAGGAGCTCGACAGCAACACTGTCACCAATGTGACATAACCGAATGCAGAGTTCAGAAGAGTTGTGCACAACTGGCTCCCACAGACAGCTCCAGAACAAATAAGGGGCAGGGTAAGTCTAGCTTGTGAGGAAGGACTCCCTGATACATTCCAAGGATGCCGGAATCCATGCTTCTGACCCTTAAGCTCTGAAAAGTAAACCTCGGAATGTTTACACAGTCCCTACTTAATACTGGGTCTTCTGTGTGTGGCGCACTGGGACAGCCATGCCAGACTGTTTGCTGCAGAGGACCCAAGTTCGGTTCTCAGCACCTATATCGGGTGGCTCACAAGCTCCTGGAATTCTGTCTCCAGGAGGATCCCATGCCTCTGGCCTCCTTGGACACTTGCACTCATGTGCACATACCCACACACATACCCAAAAAATACATATAATTTAAACAATAAATATGGCCAGGTGTGGTGGTACATGCCTTTGAACCCAGCAGTCAGGACCCAGAGGCAGGCAGCTCTCTGAGTTTGAGGCTAGGCTGGTCTACATAGCGAGTTCCAGGCCAGTCAGGGCTACACAGTAAGACCTAGTCTCAATAAATAATAATAAACAAACAAATAAATACAAATAAATGTGGAGCTGGAGAAATGGCTCAGCAGAAAGGGCACCTGCTGCTCTTGAGAGCACCTACATTGAGTGGCTTACAACTGTCTCACAACTGCCTGTAAATCTAGTTCCAGGGGATCTCTGCTAACCTCCAAGGGCACCTGAATGCACGTAGTGCACACGCTTATACTCGGGCCCACATGCATACACATGTAAATAAATCTTTAAAGTAAACATGAAAGTTTATGATGTGCACCTGGTATCTCTCGTGAGGTCTGTAATACAATCCTCAAATGACAGATACAGGACAATGAGATCAATTTCCTTCAAGAGCTCTGGACTCCAAAAACAACTCCTGAGCAAGTCTTCCCCACACCTCTGAAGACTGCAGCTAGAGAGGAAGTGTGTCTGCCTCACAGAAGGAAGAAAGGCGCCTGCCTCGCTGCGCTCTGCTATGAACACAGTCCTTCTGCTTCGTGCTGTGTAGCTGCTGTCACTGCAGCCATGAGAGATGCTGCATCATGTGAGTCACTCCAGCAGACTGCAGAGCTAATGGCAAGTAGAAATGCTACATTCGATCAGTCCTGATAAACCTTACAGTTAAAAAATCAACTATCAGGTTGCTAAGATAGCTCAGCAGGCAAAAGCACTTGCCACCAAGCCTGCCAACCTGAGTTTAATTCCTGGAATCCACAGGGTGGAAAGAAAGAACTGACTCCCAAAAGTTGTCTTCTGACCTCCACACACATGTGCATACACATAAATAAATGTAGTAAAATGTTTTTAAAAAAAGAAAAATCAACGTTAGCCAGGCATGGTGGAATACACCATTAATCCCAGTACTCAGAAGGCAGAGGCAGGTGAACCTCTGAGAGTTTGAGGCCAGCCTGGTCTATGGAGCGAGCTCCAGGCCAGCCAGAGCTACATGGGGAGACTCTGACTCAAAACAAAAATACAGTGTCAGTAGGACCAAGCTGTGGCCAAGATGGGATTAACAAGAACTGGATTTACTCCCTATATGAAATAACCAAAAAACTCCAGACAAAACAGCTGTTTCCAATACAGAATCTCAGTTAATGATGTACAGAAATCCTTCAAAATCAACTAAGGTGAGACCTCCAACAGCTCCAAGCAGTGGTGCAGCGGGGCAGAAACTCCAAAGAGCCCAGCAGTAATTCTGAAACGAAGAGGCAGAACGAGAGGTCGATGAAGTCAAGGTAACCAAGTCCTCAGGAGACTAGAGAAAAACTGCAGAAATCCCAAGTATTCAGCAAAGTGCCAACCAGGATATGGCTAGACGAGAGTGCACTCAGCAGAGAAGGAATCATCCCTGAGGTTCAAGAGACCAGCAGCAGCACTAGGAAGGGCTGAAAACACAGCTGAACCATTTGTACCCAGTGAAAACCTCTGTAGCTCATGACGCACTGGGTGGAATGTGTAAATGTTACTAAAAACTGTGCTGGTCTCTTAAACTTTAAAAGGAATGAGAGGAAGCCAATGTTCCTAGTAACTTAACGGCATCTCAGAGCGAGGTTCAAGAGTATTTTCAGGAATGTAAATACTGGTGAGATAGTTCAGCAGGTCCAGTGCCTGCCACGCAAGCCTGCCAACCTGAGGCGATTCTCTGAACCCACAGTGGAAAGAGGCAACCAACTCCCAAAAGGTGCTGGTGACTTTCACATGCAAGTGCGCGCGCACACACACACACACACACACACACACACATACACAGACACACAGACACACCACACACACACACACACACACACACACATACACAGACACACACGCACACACACACACACAATAAATAATAAAATAAAAATATTTTATAGGAATATAAAAATATGTAGAATAAGATTAAACTCAATATACTGCCACTAATCAAAGCTCATCAAGTATTCAGAGACTACACAGTATCTCAAAGTACATAAAGTGTTCAAGAAAATACAAATCATAAGGAATCATGAGGAAAAATTATCAATGGAAACCAACCCAAAACTAACAAAGAAGCTGGAATTAGCAGACAAAAACATAAGAAATTATTAGGAATGTATTTTCTGTGTAAAAAGGTAAAAGGAGGTGTTGGGGAGATGCCATGCAAACGAGGACCTGAGTCCGGATCCTCAAGACTCATTAAAATGCAATTCAGGGCAGGGAAAGTTCAGAATAACTTGTCAACACTGGATTCTAGATAAACAATACCTCATAGCAAAGGACACCCTACTCTGAAAAATGACATATCATTTCAGGAGATCTCAACTTACCTGAAAATTAGCCAATGGGAGTAGGGGACGTCCCTCCTGGAGGCAGGCAGAGTCTGGTGCGGACAGACCTAAGGAGGAGAGAAGCATGGTGAATCTGACCAGATGTTCTCTTCCCAGAAATCCAGAAACTTTTCTATTTGAAATACCAAAAACTATGTCCCTTCCTGTTTTTTGAGACCTGTCTCACTGTGTAGTCCTGGCTGCCAAACTCACTATGTAGACCAAGCTGGCCTTGAACTTGGAGACATCCACCTGCCCCTTTCCCCTCCCCCAATCCCCCCCCCCCCCGCCCCAGTGCTGGGAATAAAGGCATTGCACCACCACACTCAGCCCTGTCTCTCTTCCTTTATATTTCAAAATTCCCCTACCTAAAAACAGCTATAACCGGGACCTCTGTGCCCTCCTCGTGGGCTCAGGACACAAAAGCATTGCTTTGATATTCAGCTTTGTCTCCTGACATTTAACTAATCACATGGTTCATACAAAGAAATCTATGGGCCTCATCAAGTAAGGCCTTTTCTCTACCACACATAAAACATAACTAGAGGACTTTCCAAAAGCTTCCACAGGCCTTTTGAAAACTTTGTTATAAAAACAAGTTAAATATCATAATAAATGCTAATTACTTACCAGCTAGAATGTAAATTAAAAAGACATGGTCAATACAGTTGCAGAGCAATCAGAACTCTTGTGCATAAATGTAACTTGAGCAAGCATTCGGGAAAACTGCTCAGGAGCTCAGAGCTACACAGGTCTACACGATGACTCAGCAACTTCACGCCTGTGCCCAGAGACTTGTACATTCACAGGTTTATTCACAGTATCTACTTTTTTTTAACTTATTTATTTTTATGTGTGTGTTTTGCCTACACGTATATAAGTGCACCCATGTCGTGCAATGAATGGCCATGGAGGTCAGAAGAGGGTGTTGAATACCCTGGAGTAGAGTTACTGAAGGTAACTGGGTGGGTACTGGGAATCAAACCCAGGTCCTCTCCAAGAGCAGCCAGTGCACTTAACCACTGAGACACCTCTCCAACCCCTATTCACAGTAACTTAAAACAACCCAAGTCTTCAACAGGAAAATGGATATGTCCCATTATATTCACAAATAGAATGTTGTTCTAAGACATATAACAATGAATTACTAACACAACTAACAACTGTGTTGCGCTGTAAGGTATGCAGACACTAAAGGAACATACCATGAGACTCAGTCACATGAAGTGACATGGTTCATACGAAGTTCAAAAGCAGGCCAAGTAGCCTACAGAGACCTAAGTCATCTCTGAAGGGATTACTTACTGAGCAAGGACACAATACAGAATTTGGGGCTTTCGAAACACTTTGTGTCATAGAAGGCTGGATGGTGCAGGTCTGTAATTTTAGCTATTGAGAAAACTGAGGCAGGAGTTTAGCTTCAGCAGTGAGTTCAGGGTCAGCCTGGGCAACTTACTGAGTCCCTGTCTCAAAATAAAATATAGAAGGAAAAAAAAAGTTAGAATGAAGCACTCTTATGTATTAATGTGGGTGTTGTTATACTAGGCTATATATAAAATAATATACTAGGACATATATATATATATATATATATATAAAATAATCCTGAGCACACCTTTAATTCCAGGATTTGGGAGTCAGAGGCAGACAGAGCTTTGTGAGTTCAGGGCCAGCTGGTCTACACAGCAAGTTCCAAGCCAGCTGGGGCTACAGGGAGATCCTGTCTCAGAAAGACCAAAAACAAAAACAAAAACAAAAAAAAACCAAAATAATCCCAAGAATTGACAAATCACATGAAATTAAAAAGCTTCAACAGAGCAAAGGAAACAATCACCAGAGTAAAGAAACGGTCTATAGAGTGGGGAAAAATAATCTTTGTCAACTACACATCAGACAAGGGATTACTATTGGGCACATATAAAGGACTGCAAAAATTATACAACAAGCCCCTCAAATCAAGTCCAACGTGGTGGTGCATGCCTTTAATCCCAGCTCTCAGCAGGAACAGAAAGGCAGATCTCTTTGAGACTGAGGTCAGCCTGGTCTCCACAGTAGGTTCCAGGCCAGGAAAAAAAACATAAGGCACAAAAAAACCAACCCCCAAATCCCCCCTAATAAATGGGCAAATGAACTGAATGGACAGTTTAGGGAAGTAGAAATA
Organism: Nannospalax galili; assembly: GCF_000622305.1. Classification (NCBI taxonomy): domain Eukaryota; kingdom Metazoa; phylum Chordata; class Mammalia; order Rodentia; family Spalacidae; genus Nannospalax; species Nannospalax galili. The sequence goes on from NW_008331504.1 coordinate 206,446, forward strand.
CAAATAGCCAATAAATCTTTGAAAAAGTGCTCAACAACCTTAGCCAACAGGGAAATACAGACTAAAACTGCTTTGAGATTCTACCTCAGCCCAGGCTATCATCAGAAAACAAGGGCTGGAGGCTGGAGCCATGGCTCAGTGGCTAAGAGCACTGGCTGCTCTTGCGGAAGACCTGGATTCCAGTGCCAGCACCCACATGACAGCTAACAACCTTAACTCCAGTTCCAGGGGATCCAACACCTTCTTCTGACCTCCATGGGCACTGCATGACATGGGTACACTTACATACATGCAGGCAAAACACTCATATACATATAAATAAATAAATACTTTTTTTGGTCTTTTTGAGACAGGGTCTCCCTGAAGCCCCAGCTAGCCTGGAACTTGCTATGTTCAAGACCAGGCTGGCCTTGAACTCACAGAGATCCACCTGCCTCTGCCTCCCAAGTGCTGGGTAAATACCTTTTTTAATAAAAGAAAAATGATGTAGGGAGAGAAGAACCCTCATCACTGCTGGTGGGAATGTAAACTGGTACAGCCGCTATGGAAATCAGAATGGAGAGTTCTCAAAACCCTGAAAACAGAACTACCAGATGACCCAACTATAACACTCTTGGTAACATACCAGGAAGACTTTAAGTCACATACCACAGAAATACTGCTCGTCCAAGCTTACACCTACATGCATAATAGCAGGAAATGGACCCAGCCTAGATGCACATCAACAGATGAACGGATAAAGAAAATCTGGTTCATATATACAATATAATTTTATATGACTGTAAAGAAAAAACAAGTCCTGATATCAGTAGGAAAACCATTACGTTAAATAAGCCAGACTCAGGAAGACAAATGTCACATTTTTTCATATGCAGACCCTAAATTTAAAGATTGTGTGTGTGTGCATGTGTATACTTACACGTATGTGTGCAGGCCATGAAGCAGGAAAGAGGAACATGAGATGGGAGAAGAGATCTTAAAGCATAATGGAACGGGTGTAACAGGGAACAAAAAGGAACACTCGCTGCGGGGAGGGGAGGGGGGACACGACACAAGGACGGACACTAGCTGGGGCGGACGACAGAGGAGGGCAATGAAAATGGGAAACGAACAGGAAGTATAACGATACCTAGGGATAAAGATGAAACCCATTACTTTGTATGCTAAGCTAAAAACCTCATTTAAAAAGTAACTAAAAGGCCGGGCGTGGTGGCACAACACTTGGGAGGCAGAGGCAGGTGAATCTCTCTGTTCGAGGCCAGCCCAGCTGGGGCTACAGGAAGACCCTATCTCAAAAAGACCAAAAAAAGAAAAATTAACTAAAAAGGAAATGGAAAAAAAGAAACAAGCTGGACTCTGCACATTTAATATTTATGTACTTAACTATATACAACTTAAACCTCAATAAACAAAATGAAAACAAACTTTGCTCTCGGGCAGAAGCCTGACTTTCACAAGCAAAGGTGATTACAGAGAACTAAGCAAAGCCCTGTTGTCTCTGGGCTCTACCTCTGCAGCTGTAAGATGTGTAGAGACAAGAATATCACAAACATACCTTCCACTACTCTCTTGATAAAGGTGAGGAAAAGCAAACAGGAACTAGCTGTTTCCATGGATCCAGAGGAGAGGAATTCCCTCCCCTTTGGAGTTTAATAAATACAGAAAGACTAGCAGAGGAAGGTGTCTATGGACATTTGAATTGGAGGCATGAGGTATTAACTAGCCCAGTATCAAAACCAAAGCAAACAACACAGAGCTGATCACCAGCCTTGCTTTGGTTTGTTCCACTGTTTTTTAAAGAATGTCTGAGCAGCCAGGCGTGGTGCCTTTAACCCCGGCAGGCACTCAGGAGGCAGAGGCAGGTGGATCTCCATGAGTTCAAGGCCAGTTGGGGCTACAGAGAGACCCTGTCTCAAACAAACAAAAATGTCTGATTGGAGACTTTATGATTACCTTAATGGTACAATGCTTCCAAAGCAGAGCAAGCAATAAATGGAACAATTATTCTCAATTTTGATCAGCAACAACAACAACAAAAAACTGTACTTTAACAGAAATCTTGAGGGAAAAAAAACTGTCGCTTTGACATTCTTCAGGTTAAGCTCCAGGCCAGCTGGGGCTACAAGGAGACACTGTCCCCAAAAGCCCAACAAAGTGAAAGGGTTAGAAGGAAACGCACAGGCAGAGTTGGTCACAAACCACAGAAGACAGAATCAAGAAACAAAGTCTCAGGTAAGATGCTTTTGGTTCCAAGTAACAGACACTCTGAAGAAGTGACAGTAACAGTCTTGCAAACCAGCACTGAGCAAACCTTGGTGAGTCCAAATGTCATCACAGTTACAGGCTGCAGCTCAGGAAGAGTGAGTCTATCATAAAACTTCGAGAAGTCCCAACACAGAAAAAAGCAAAGACCAGGCCAATTTAATTCTAGGCAACTTAGCATTCAGGGAAACAAGAAGATAGGAGGAGGATTGGGAGCACGGGACAGGAGTAAGGAAAGGAGGACACCAGAGGGAGGACAGCAGAAACGTGAGCTGCAGCTTGCACTACATGAACACCACCAATACTAAGACTTTTAATTAACAAACGAAAGGAAAGACTGAGGGGCAACAGGCTAGAGCAGTCCTGACGGCACAGACACCTAACGAAAGGAAAGACAAGAACCATGTCGGGAAGAGCACAGGGACACAACATGTCCTTACCCTGATACATAATGCAACAACAGAAGGAATACTCATCCGGTTTGCTAGTGACACTGAGCTAGAAATGATTAAAACACTAAACTAGGGTCCATAATTATTCTGACAGGTTGGATCACTTGGCTGAAAGACTTAACCATAAACATCAACTGCTGACATTAATGACAACAGCTATTTCACTCGACAGGGATGGTATACATACTATTCACTAATGCCTATGTTAAAAAGGAAATCGAGGATCTACCATATATTACTGCTTATTTTTATTAGGATACTCAACCTGATGCCAAACACCCAAAGCATAACCCAAATCACAAATGGTAGTATGCCATATTTCAGGTACTTTTAAAAGCACATTTAAAGAGCTATTTTAGTTTTAGGCACTGCAGGTTAAAGAAATATGCTAACTAGGAAAAGACATGAGAGACGTCTGGAGGTATCTCATCAAAGTAAATGAGTCTAGACTGCTTGGAAGAGGACTGGGGAGGAGGCATTGGAACCGCTGAACTCAAGGGTAAGGGCAGGAAAGGGAAGGAAGAGACCATTTAAGAGCTACACATAAATTACAAGGCTGGGTACTTCTAAGGAACGGAAAAATATGTCTGTACCCAGACTATGTCAAAGCATAGTTTTTGCATTGAAGAGATCAAATACCAAGGGATTTCCATCCCCCTGACTACAAGACCGAATGAAATGCAAAAAGAGAAATCACAGGAGGATTCGATGTTCCGACCGTTGCTCCCCGTTCTCGTGCTCCGAAGTCCGGGACGGGCGGTCCTTCTTCCCAGGGTCTCCCCGCGATTGTCTCCCCGGATCCCCCCCAGATCAGCCCGGTGGTCCTCGTTACCTGCCATCTCAGGAGCTCATCGCGCCCTCCTGGACACAGGGTCCCAGCACCGCAGGCGCCGCACTCCGGAGCTCGGTCGTCCGGCCTCCTCGGAGGGGATCTCGGCCCGGGGCCGGCCGGGAGAGTGCCGGGAGGGGGCCCGGAGGTGTCCGGGAGGTGAGGGGCTGGGGCCACTGGAACCCCACCGCAGCGCAGCACCGCCTCCTCCCGGACGCCCCGCGACCCGCGGCCGAGGGCCTGACGCGACGGGGCCACCGGGAGCAGGGCCGGTGGAGGCCGAAACAAAGGAACAAAGCCTCCGGGACCCCGCGGCCCCGCGCCGCTCAGGAGGCGCGCCCCCTTCCCGGGCGCCAGGCTTCCTCCCGCGCCGGTCACGTCACGCAGGCCCGCAGGGTGACGTCACACGCTGGGCGCCGGCGGTTGCCATGGCGACCCCTGGACTCCACTCCAGGTCCAGCGATCCGCGCCTCAGGATCTTGCGACCAGAAGCGTGGGGCGGTCGCCAGACCTCAGCCTACGTTGTGAGACCGGCCAAGCACCCGCCTCTTGCCACGCCCACAGGCGCCTTCAGAGGTCACTTCCGGTCGAATGACGCCCCCCCCGTGAGGCCGCACCAAGGAGATCAAAGGACTACAGTTCCCAGAACGCAACGCGCGACGTTGCTGAACTACATTACCCAAGTTTCCGCCAATGCTAAAGTCCCTCCTGGCTGGCCCGGGAGTTACACCCACTAAGCGTTTGTGTCGGATTGCTGCGGTTATGAGACCTCCCTTTCATACTGCTCTTTCTGAAAGGATTGTAACAAATACAGGGTTACGCACCTGTGGAGTTTTGGGGGGATGTTGTTTTTCTTAATGTTTTATTATTTTTCATGTGTATGTTTTACTGCATGTTACGTGCGTGCAATTCTCACTGAGGCCAGAAGAGGGCGTCAGATCCCCTGGAACTGGAGTTACAGGCAGTTGTCAGCCACTGTGTGGGTTCCGGGAACGGAACCTGGTTTAAGAGCAGGAACACTACAGGGTACTCTCTGATTTAAAAGAAAAATGAAATTGAGTAGGAAACAATCGTAAAGTCGAAGGACAGAGGACGCAAAGCCAACATGTGCGTAATAGTCACCAAGGAAAGACCGGATAAAAACCAGATGTTTCTGAACATCTACCAGGTCTACCAGGCAGCCTACCCAGTGCCTTGCATCTAGTAAGTTAATTCTTAAAGCAACTGAATAAAGATACTTTTCCATAATTCTTCCTACTTTACATCAAAGGAAATTGAATAACAAATAGGTTGAGTAACTTGCTCAGGGTTACATAGGTAGCCGGCAAACGGGAAGGCTAGGACTTGAGTGTTGGTAGTCTGGCCCCAAGTGCTCCTTTATCTCTCTGGTAATGAGATGAAATATTTAGTGACAAAAACACAGCCTATGTATGTGGCTCGATGGTACTGCCTGCCTGGCATGTGCAAGGCAGAGGGTTCTATCGCCAGTAGAGGCTGCATACGAAAACACTCCATGGAGATCTAGATTTATGCTGTTGAAGGGGAAAGTCCAACAGCCGAAAAATTAGAGCAAACTATGAGCTGAGGTCCGATGCTTCTAGCTCTCTTGTTACACAAGAAGCTGAGAGGAAAAGAAAAACTAAAGTTTCCCGGGAAAACATGTGACCCCAGAATTTTATGTCGTCCAAGTTATCTGATAAAAGCCTCAGAAATCAGTTTCAGAACTAAAAAGGCCTTAGATAAACCTCTTCCAATCCCTCCACTGGTCAGTCCAGCGATCTGTGGTACTTTTGTTACCACCACCCTGGGAACAGGGTTCGGACGTGGGGATGGGGTGCTGCAGAAACATGCCTGGGAACAGGAAAGTAATTTTGGAATTTGATAAGAAGTAGATGCTGGAAGGATTCTTGAGGTGTATAACTTTTTTCATTAAATTGTCTTGAGATGGAGGCAATATAGACAATGAGTTCTAGAGATAGCTCAGATGTCAGTAAGCATAACAGAGCTCTGGTCACCTTAGAGAATGCATAGTGTTGTCATGGATAGAGTGTTCATGAGAATGAAAAATCCAAAGACTGGGAATAAACACTTGCCTACTAAAGTACTTGCATCGACAATATAAAGAGAATTCTTTAGAGGTATATAGCTCAGTGGTCAAATTTGTGCTTAGCCCTGGGTTTGATCCCCAGCACCAAAATAAATAAATAACTCATTCTTAATCCCCAATAACAAGCAATCCAATTTAGAAAAGGAGGAGGAGGAGGGGGAGGAGGAGGAGGAGGAGGAGGAGGCAGCGACTCCACTTGAGCATGTCACCAAAGAGGATATATACAGATGCCAGATAAGGATTTACTCCACATCATAGACTTGCAGGTAAACACAATAAAACAAGTTGAAACCATCATACAGTTATCAGAATGTTCAAGGTCTAGGACAGTGACCCCAAATGCTGACTAGGGTGTGGAAAAACAGGAACTCTCTCATGTGTTGATGTAGGAATATAAAATGAAACTGCCATTTTGGAGGACAGCTTGGTAATTTCTTGTAAAACTAGTCATGCTCTTTGCTGTGATCCAACGCTCCTTGGTATTGGCTCTAAGGAGTCAAAAACTTACATCCAAAGAATATTTGCATATCTGTTTAGAGCAACAGTTCATGAATGAACACACTAGAATATGTGGATATTCTAGTAGCCCACAGTGGGCTGGGCCCTCCCATATCACTCAGCAATCAAGAAAATACCCCACAGACACGGCCACAGCCAATCCAATGGAGACAGTTCTCCAGCTGAGGCTCTCTCAACTCAAGTGTGTCAAATTGACACCCAGACCTATCTAGCACAGTTCACCAAGCTGGATTTTGGTGCTGTCTTTACTTTTGGCCTGTCTATCTGGGACGAGTAGACATTTGTTCAAGTCTCCCTAGGAATAGTGCCACACAACAGAAGTGTACTGAAACTATTTGCCACTCAATTTTTCAGTAAGTCGAAACCTGGACCCTCCCCAAAGCCTGTTAAGGTAAAAAAACACGAATGTTAAAGGTGCTTCTGTGAATGTCACACAATTGGAGGGCAGAGCCTTAGAAACCTAAGAGGTAGTGACCCTTTTGATAAACTAGCAGACATTTGGTTGAACTGTGTTTTGTTGGGTGGAAAAGAGAATTTGTAGTTTATGAACTTGAATGCTGGATTGAAAATTACAAGTGACACAGATCCCACTTGGTCAGGGAACTGGGGCAGGGGACAAGCACTGCTTAGCACGGTTAATTGCTAAGGAGAACGTCACTGTTGTGCAGTGTTCTTTACCTTTCTGTAAACCTCTTTCGGTGCTTAATGATTAGAACTGGGTGCTGGATCGAGGAGTCCAAACAAGCAGCACCCAAAACTAGGGTCTGATCAGAGTTGGTTGAAATTGGGTCTCCTACTGTAGCAGGACGACCCCAAACTGGCGGCAATCCTCCTGTTTTAGTCTCTCCGCCCCGCCTGGCCACATTTTGAGGTCAGCTGAGTTGAGGGAGTGAAGACCTGATGCCCGGCTCCCCGGTCCATCCTAGGTCCATCCCGGGCCTCACACGCCAGCCTGTGCCATGGGTGGGCCTCATCAGGGTTCCCTTCCTTGCGCACACCCCACCGTCTACACCAGCTGCGCTTTCCCTTTAGGGATCTCAGTGGAAAAGCGTATGCCCGGGTAGTCGTGGCCGAGTGGTTAAGGCGATGGACTAGAAATCCATTGGGGTCTCCCCGCGCAGGTTCGAATCCTGCCGACTACGGGACGTTTTTACTGGACTCAGAGGGTTGAGGTGACTGGACTCTGGGCGGAGCTCCGTTTTGCCCGCAGGTTCAGCACTGGAGGGACTCGGCCACCACGGTTCAGCACTCGAGGGACCCAGTCCCCAGGGAAGTGTAGGCTCGGTTGGTTCCCCTTGTATCGTGCTCAATCCCGGACTCCAGGGCCCCTTTCCGCTCTCACCTTCGTCCTCCGCAGGGAAGGCGAGCGCCCCAGTGAAGCGGACACTTTCAGAGGCCTCTGCGCCTGCGCCGCCATCTTCCAAGCGGGCGTCTGGTCACGTGGTGTGTGGTGGGGCTCCCGGAAGCCGCTGCGAGTGCAGAAACTTCACTTAACTCGCAGTAAGGAGCTCTTACACCACTTCCTCGTTAGTATAGTGGTGAGTATCCCCGCCTGTCACGCGGGAGACCGGGGTTCGATTCCCCGACGGGGAGAGCGTTCTGTTTTGAAGAATTTGACTGTCTCCGTTAAATGAATGCCTTCTTTAATAGAATACAATTCCTTCAAACCAAAGAAAGAAACTGACGTCACAAGTAATAATTACGTAGAGATAAATGCCACAAGCTACGGGAAGACTTTGTATAGATCGGCCACCCTAACCGAGTGACCAGAGTGCACCTGAACCTGCGTGCACGGTGCTTGTCAGCAGAGTGCATCGTCAGTTTTGATATTCCTGGCAAAAGTGTGTATCTGGGTTAGAAGAGGCTTCTCCTTAACAGTAGATATACTAAGAGCTAAGAAAGACTGACCATTCCACAGCTGATGAGCCCATCTGGATCTTTTTCTCAGTATTCCAGTTATTATTGGGACAGTTAGTGAATCTGAATAGTCTGTTGATTAAATATGAATTCATCATTGTTAAGATTGTGTCCGTTGTTCTTTGGCTGTATGACAGGTCTTTAAGAAGATACATATAAGATATATATGTTCTACATAGTACAGAGTATCTTCAAAGTATGGTTGTGGTGGTGCACACCTCTAATTCCAACACTCCGGAAGCAGCGGCAGGTGGATCTCTGTGAGTTCAAGGCCAGCCTGCTCTACATAGTAAATTTCAATCCAGCCAGGACTACATAGTGAGACCTTCTCAAAATAAAACAAACCAAAAAAACTTAAGAAAAATATGTATACATGCATATCAGTGTTTAAGAGAAAAGGAAGGATAGTAATATGCTAAGTGTGTCAACAGGAAGAATGGGATGAACGGTTCTCAGGAATTCTCTATTGAAACATTTCTAAAATCGTCCAAAAAAAAATGACAAGAAAATAAACCATGCATTTAAAATAGGCTCACTGAAATTTAAAAGCATGGATACACAATTTAAGCAATAGACATGAACAAAGTGGTGATTATTTTAATGAATAAGAATTTAGAACTGATGAAAAGACCCAGATTCAAAACATTATGAATTGAGGACTTTGTGTGAGGGGAGTGAAGCTAAATAACGACCAAGTACTTAACACTGAGAGAGAATCTGAGCGTTTGATATTTAAGATACAAATACAAGATGACAATGAAATGCAGAGCAGTTGACAGTATATGGAACAGAAAGAAATGGCTCAGTCTTTCTTGTTTATTTTATTTATTTGGGTTTTTTCTTCCTTTTTAAAATATTTTTCTTCTATATATTGTATTGAATTTTTATACACTTCATACAATACATCTTAATCATATTTAGATCCCCTCCCACCAGATTTCATGCATTCTGTCATATATGTTAAAACCTATTCCTATCACGTCAGTTTTGTGTCCCCAGATGTTCCTTGGTGTGAGGAGGAGGACCCAGAGCTGCCAATGGGTCCTCAGCTTCTGACCCATTTCCCCAGTTCTATGCTGGGTTTTTCTCTGGCTTGAGTTTGCATGGGTCTTGTGCATGATGTCACCATTGCTTTAACTTGGTGTGAACAATTCCCAGAAGCCTGGAAGACTGTTTCCTGTGGTCATCTACCACCCTCTAGTTCTTAAATCTTTCTGCCTCCTCTCCTGCAATGGTCCCTGAGCCCTCGGTGACTGAGGTTTAATATAGGAGCCCTATCCAGGAACACTCTTTGCAGTTTTTTATTCTCTACACTTTGGCCAGTTGTGGCCTTCTATGTTAATCACCATGTTAAATGAGGAAGCTTTGCTGGTGGGATTTGAGAGATGCATTAATATTCTCTCTACCCGTGTTCCATGAGCCTTAGCTGGGCACATCACAGACACTTATTCTCTGTGTTTAACCAGTTTGTTGTTGTTGTTGTTGTTTTTGAGGCAGGGTCTCCTCAGCCCCAGCTGACCTAGAATTTGTAATGTAGACCAGGCTGACCTTGATCTCACAGAGATCCGCCTGCCTCTGCCTTTCCAGTGCTGGGATTAAAAGCCTGCGCCACCACGCCCTGCAATTTTTTTTAATTTATTTTTTTGATGTTCTATTATTATTTGTAGAGACACCATGTGGGTTCTGGGAGTTGAACCCTAGTCTTCTGATCTTCTGGAAGAACCCCTGAGCCGCCTCTCCAGCCCACTTATTGTATGATAGATGCTCATGTCTTAGCCCAGACTTGCCTCAAACGTCTAGTGATCCTCCTGCTTCTGCTTCCCAAACGCTGTGATTATGGGCATGCATCATAGCAATTCCTTATGTTCTCTTATTAGGAAAAAGTCAGAAAGGCATAAAATACACACTTTAGACCAATGATGAGGAATGAATGTTAAAATCACTTTCTGTGAAGTGTGTTTAAAATTACTTTTATTTTTCAGTTAAAGACCATTGGAAGCGGGTGGGGCTGGAGAGATAACTAAGTGGTTAAGAGCACGGGTTCATGTCTCAGCACCCACATGGTGGTCTCAGCACCCACATGGTGGCTAACAGCCATCTGTAACTCCAGTTCCTGGGGTTCCCATGCTTTCTTCTGACCTCTGAGGGCATTACCTGACCAGGGTGCACTTACAAAAGACCACTTGGAACTGAAGCTATAAATAATAGCTCAGCAGAGCTGGATGTGATGGTGCAAACCCTTAATCCCAGCACTTGGGAGGCAGAAGCAGGCGGATCTCTGTGAGTTCAAGGTCCGCTGGGGCTACAGGAAAATCCTGTATCAAAAAGACTAAAAAAGAATAGCTAGCTCAGTGGTAGAGCACTTGCCTGGTATGTATGAGGCCATGGATTCAGTCCTGGATACTGGAGTGCAGGGTGGGGGGCATACCCTTCTAGAATGTAGGACTGAATTGAATTATCAAAAAAAAAAAATTTTTTTTAATCTTTTTTTTTTTGTCTGTTTGAGACAGGATCTCCCTGTAGCCCCAGCTGTCCTGGAACTCACTATGTAGACCAGGCTGGCCTTGAACTCACAAAGATCACCTGCCTCTGCCTCCCAAGTGCTGGAGATTAAAGGCTTAAATTTTTTAAAATGTTTAATACTTTTATTTTCTGTGTATGAGTGTACCGATGCATGTGTGTATGTGCACCCATGTTGTGCAATGCCCAAGGAGGTCAGAAGAAGGCTTCAGATCCCCTGGAATTGGAGTTAATGGACAGTTGTTTGCCGCCATGTGGGTTCTGGAGCTCGAACCCGGGTCCTCTATAAGAGCAGTCAGTGCTCTTAACTGCTTAGCCATCTCTCCAACCCCTAAATTGGAATTTTTAACTGTATTCAACACTTAACCTCTGTGTGTATGTATGATGCTGAGAATCCAGCTTAGTCTTGTACATGCTAGACAAGCACTCTACAACTGAACTACACCCCCAGTCTATTAGAATTCAAAGTGAAAATATCAAATGTACCAAGAATGAGAATCAATATTCCAATATAGTCTTAGCATATTCTGGTAAAAGTAGACTTTTTTTTTTTTTTTTTTCAGTGTTGAGCGTCACACTAGGACCTCATGCATGCTAGGCACGTGCTGTACCACTGAGTTATATTCCCAGTCTAACAACAATTTTTAGATGCCATTTATAGTAGCAATACAACTACTAATAACCCATTAATAAATATAATACAATCTGTGCCAAGCGTGGTGGCACATGCCTTTCTTTAATCCCAGCACTTGGGAGGTAGAGTGTTCCAGTTTGTTCTTCATTGCTGTGACAAAATACTCTGACCAATACCAACTTGGGGAGGAAAGGGTTTATTTGTCTTACATCTCCCAGGTCTCAGTTCATCAGGGAGCCCAAGGTAGGAGCTCAGGGCAGGAACCTGCAGGCAGGAGCTGGAGCACAGGCCATGGAGGAATGCTGCTTACTGGCTTGCTCCCCTGGCCCCTGCTTAGCCTGCTTTCTTATGCACCACCCACAGTGGGCTGGGCCCTCCCACATCACTCATCAAGAAGATGCCCTTCAGACATGGCCACAGGCCAGTCCAATAGAGGAAATTCCCCAATTGACGCTCCCCCAACCCAGGTGTGTCAAGTTGACACTAAAGCTATCCAGCACACAGAGGCAGGAGGATCTCTGTGAGTTCAAGGCAGCCTGGTCTATAATAGTGAGCTCAGGCCAGCTGGGGCTACAGGGAGACCCTGTCTCAAAAAGACCAATAATAATAATAATAATAATAATAACAAAATGTTGAAGAGTACTATGTTAATAGCTCCAATTCACAATACAGTGAATTTTTTAAAGTACTGAAATAAGGGGGCTGGAGAGATGGCTCAGCAGTTAAGAACACTGGTTGTTCTTGCAGAAGACCCGGGTTAGAATCCCAGCACCCATATGGCAGCTAACAACTGTCTGTAACTCCAGCCCCAGGGGATCGACAGCCTCTTCAGACTTCCTCAGGCATTGCACGACACGGGTGCACTTACCTACATGCAGGCAATACACGCATACACATAAAATAAAAATGATAAATAAATTTTAAGTTAAAAAAAAGTACTGAAATAAATTAAAGGTTATACCACATTCATTAAGTAACAGGCCCAGGTTCAGTGTAATTGTGTGAGGATGGCTTTTCTGGGAAAGCCTCCTGTCTTGCCTAACCTTGTAACCAAAGTTAATCTTGGGTTTTGAGATCATTTAACATTGTCTATTCAGTTTGCCTTCCTACTATGTAATCAGCACATAGCTTTGATCTTAAACTATGTTCACTATTTCTCCCTCATGACTGTCCATGTTCCTGGCTCAGAAGAGAGAGAGAGAGAGAGAGAGAGAGAGAGAGAGAGAGAGAGGTGAAAATATCACTGGAAGCAACAGATTATCTACAGTATGTATGTGTTTCCAAACAACAGTCGGGCTCAGACTGACAACATCTGTTTGTGGTTCTGTATTCTATTCTGGGTCAATAGGAGGCAGAAAAGGAAAATTCTTCCCTGATAAGACAAAGTCCCTCATTTATTTTACCATATCATGCTGCATGTACTGTTTAAATAAATACAGAGAAAGTTCTTTGTTCAAAGAGACAATGCTGATAGAAATCAGAATACTGCACTTCAGAACAGATCTGGCTCGTTCTTAGTTTAAACAACTCCAAGAGTCAGTTTTTCTTTAATTTGGTACCACCACATGATTGAAATTAAACATCCAAGTAACTTTTGGTAGAGCTGACAGGCTGTTTATAAAACGTAAGTACAAATGAAAGCAACTTTCATAGCCAAGGAAATTTGGCAAAGAGAAGAACTCTGGGGAGCTTACGTTACTATGTAATGGGACTTACTCTAAGCTACAATGATTAAGGAAGTATGTTTCTGGAACACAGTTCCAATGGAACAAAAGTAGATGTTTTGGTTCAATATCACTATTCAGTATGAGAAAATATTTCAGCAGGTAGTGGTGAGTCTGCCAAATTTACAGAGGAAAGTAATATGAATGTTTATGTTCCTTAAACTATCCCTTAAAGCAAGTCAAGATGGATTAAAGACTTAAATAGCCTGGGATTGTAGCTCAGTGGTGGAGCATTTGCCAAGTCAGTGTGAGAGGGTGACCTGGATTCTATCTCCAGAGCATACACAAAAAAATTAGGGGTTGGGAGCTGGGTATGGTGGCACATGCCACTAATCCCAGCATTCAGCAGTTGGGAGGCAGAAGCAGGTGGCCAGCCTAATCTACAGTGAGTTCCAGGCCAATTGGGGCTACAGGGAAACCCTGTCGCAAAACAAAAACAACAACAATAACAACAACAATAAAAATAGGATTTAGATCACTTACTTAGTATTCAGGAAGTTCTGGGTGCAGTCCCTAGTACTGAGAAATTAAAAAATAAAGAACTAAATATACAAAACAAGGAAAATTATAAAGGGAAACAGGAAGCTATTTTCATGAATTTTGGATAGGTAAATCTCTCATTTAATAAGCACAGAAAGCAATAATCATTGTGATAGTGCTAATTGTCCATTTGACACAATCTGGAGTCACATAGGAGAGAAGTCTCAGGGATTGTCTAGATTAGACTGGCCTGTGGCAGTGTCTATAAGGAACTGTCTTGATTATGTCTATTGAAATGGGAAGCCCTGCCCACTGTGGGTAACCTCATTCCCTAGGCAGGGGATTCTGAGCTGTATAGGAGTGGAGAAAGTGATCTAAGCATGGCAATGCATGCTTTAATTCAATGCCCTCTGCTCTTGATAATAGATGCACTGTGCCTAGCTACTTCAAGTTCTCTATGCCTTGATTTCTGCACAGTGATGGACTGTAACCTGAAATTGTGAGCAAAATCAACCATTTTTCTCTTAAATTGCTTTTGTCAGGGTATATTATCACAGCAACAGAAAAGAAAAACTAAGAAAATCGTAAAACATAAGATTGGTAATTTGGTCCTCTTTAAAATTAAAAGCTTTGGTACTTCGAAAGAAGATTATCAGTGTGATAACACAAGACACAACAGAAGAAGATACTTGTATTACATATGAATGACCAAAGGACTCATCTAAGACATACAAATAAATCCTTAATAAGAAAAGGGGCTGGAGAGATGGCTCAGCAGTTAAGAGCACTGGTCACTCTTGCAGAGGACCTGAGTTCAGTTCCCAGCACCCACATGATGGCCAACAGCTGTCCAAAACTCCAGTTCCTGGGGATCTGACGCTCTCTTCTGACCTTGGTGGGCATTGTGCAACATGGGTTCACTTACACACATGTAGGCAATACACTCATACACATAAAATAAAAGCAAATTTTTAAAAAATCAATAACAAAAAAAGACTATAGGCAATAAATAAGAGGGTCAAGTTGGTAGAGAGAACTTCCTGGTGAAATGGCTGATAACTAGTGACATACTAGGGTCTTCGTTCAAGGAGGGTTCTGGGCAGCCTCCTTCAGGGCAACACTGACATTTGTGGTCGTCTGGGAAGATCCCCTTTGGAAGAAGATTTCAGCCTCTGTGTCTGCACAGGGCATGGTAGTGTGGCAGGAACCATCCATTTCCACTATCAAATGAGTCCTACAAAGCTGAGATATTTACCCCGTGCCCTTGCGGCTAAGGCTCTGGATGGGACGTAAGCTTTGCCCCACAGCTTTCCAATGTAGAAACAAGGCATTCTGATTGTGCCTGCTGCAGTGTTTCTAAGCCATGTTTACACTTATACCCGAATAAAGTAAACCTGGCTCAGCAATAGTTTTAAGGTCAGGAGTGGACCTGAACTCTGTGACACCTGGTCCTTTGGATGTCTCAGGAAACTTCTCTCAAGCTAGGCTTCACTCATACTTTTACTGAAGCAACAATTAGGGAAGTAGAGGCCAGGATCCACCCTTATCAGAGAATCTTACCCTTTTATCCGGAGATCTAAAATATCTCATACACATGCTATCAAGTAGGCTTCTCAATTATTCTCACTGTTTTCAATGACACTATCAGTCTTTTTTCAGCACTTTGATATGTTAACCAAGCACACGCACACTCACTCACTATCTTGGGTGGAAGACAAAGTTGAGGCCTGGTGGACTAAGGTCAGGTGCCCAAGTCACAAAAGCATGTGGCTCAGTGAGCTTGTTTACATTATAAACAGCTTTTTGGTGCAAGGTTAAGTAAAAGTCATTAGTCCAGATTCTGCCCATATTGTAAAAGTCATTTGTACTGCTCACAAGCATTGTGAAGGGTACACTGGGATTCTTCTGCAAATGTAAGGAGACAAGAGTGTTTGGCTAATTCACATCTAGAAGGCATGCTGTATTAGTTACTTTTCTGATGCTGTGATAGAAACACCATGACCAAGGGAACTTATAAAAGGAAGAGTTTATTTAGCTTTCTGTTCCAAAGGGGCAAGAGTCCATCATGGTGGGAAGGCATGGCGGCAGAGGTGGCTGGAGGGGGAGCAGAAGCTAAACACATCTTCAAGCAGGCACAGGAAGCAGAGAGTGACTAGAAATCTGGTAAGGCTTAAGAACTGTGTGAGCTTGCCCCCAGTGACATGCTTCCTCCAGCATGACCACACCTTCTAAGACCTCCCAAAACAGCAGCACAAACAGGACAAAAATGCTCAAATACTTGGAACCTATGAGGGACATTTTCATTTAAACCACCACACATGGTGTGCTGCAGAGCACTGCTTCTCAAGGCATGCCAGCCTCGTAAGTAACATTCAGCAACTTGTTTAAAAATGTAAATTACTGTCTGAGCCTTTTGTGTTTTCTTCTGTATCTGTCTATTTGGTATCCATTAGTCATAAGACCAAACTATGTCCAATGTCGTTTACATCTCCCACTATTCAGAGTCTGTGCTCTGAATCATCTTTATCTAGCATACAGCAAACCAATATGTCTCTTGATCATCCACAGGCCAGATACTAAAACACTAGAGACAATCCCGATGTCCCAAAGCCTACTTGAATTACTCAAGTCAGTCCTAAGCTGTTTACAGTGACCTGTGCTCTTTCCCATGGTCAGTCCAGTAAAGACCAGCTGATGCCTTCCCTCCTCCACATGGACACAGAAGTTTCCCATGGCCCTTCATGTGTTCTCCATCATTTTAAGGCAACTGTGGAGATTATCAAAATCTTTTTATGTCATAGACCTTCTGTTATCTTTATAAAGCTGGTCAGTTACTTTTATAAATTAAGACCTGGGCACAAAACACTGTCATCATAAATTAGGTTTCATGCTAAATTTTGAGAATTAACACTCCCAAAAGATAACCACTGTGACCGAAGACTATGTTCGATCCATGGAAAACCTTTGCCTGAAGTCAATTCATCATTGCTTCTGAATTTTTAAAATTTTTGCTTTTTAAGTCATTTTTGTTTTGTTTTAAAGATTTTTTTTCATATATATGTAAGAAGAGAGTGTCAGATCTGAAGCTGGAATTACAGGCAGTTATGAGCTGCCAGCCATTGTGGGTGTTGGGAACTGAACTGAGCTCTGGTCCTCTGCAAGAGCAGCAAGTAACCTTAACCATTGAGCCACCTTCCTAGTCTCTTGTTTGTATGAAACAGGGTCTTAATATGGTAGCCCATGTTGCCCTGGAACTCACATCAATCCTCCTGCTTCAGCCCAAACACTGAGATTACTAGTATGCTGAGTTTTTTTTCTTTCTAAGCATGAAAGTTTTGCTATTTATTCAGTATTTAACTCCCTCAGGGAACTTACACAAAATGGTATATGCTTGTTAAAACTGTGTGGATCATAATACCCACATCACAACTCATATTTCACCCTAACTTTTCACTTGCTCATGTCATAATCAAATGGAGGGTCCTTGAGAGCAAAGGCTCTCATCTCCAGTGTGCTAAGGTGCTGGACACATGCACAGTCACACGAAACTTCAAGTGAGTCAAGGCTTCACTCAGGGTCCGTCACTCACAAGCTCAGAATGAAATCCACTGACAAGAAGAGTGAGTTCAAAACACAGTTTTTATTGTCGAGAAAAAGCTGAAAGCTTAAAGCAGAAAGATTAAAACCTATTGTGGAGCTGGGCATGATGGCGCAGATCTTTAACCCTAGCACTGGGGAGTCAGAGACATCTCAACCCCAGCTAGGGATGCATGGTAAGACCTTGTCTCAAAACCAAAGCCAAACCAAACCAAACGACACTTCAAAGCCCCCTGTTCATTCTTGTCCTGCTTTGGTAGCTGTTGACTTTGGTGTCTGTTGCCCATGAGCCTGGCCTGCAGGGCTAGTGCTTCGGACCTTGCAGGCATGGCTGGCCTCAGTCCTTGGCAGGGTCTGCTGGTTAGCTAGACTAAGCTCTGTTCTCACACTTTCATGACCAGCCTGCAGTTTCATGGTGGCATTAGCTCCCATCTCAGCTGCCAAGGTATAGTAGCAGTCTTTCTTGGTTACTTCTTTTCTAGCTCCCCGACAGGGTAGTTTGGGGTGCACTCCTGTCTGGAATAGGTGGGAGCTTCTTAGAAGCCATCCTTACTCATGATACAGTTACTGCATTAAGAAGGGCAACAGTGCCTGGGGTAAGTTCCTCAAGGAAGCAGGCCCTCCGGGGAGCCACTCACCCCAACACCGGTTCAGACTCTGCCCTTCCTGTTAGTAGGTGGCATATGCAGTCACAAGCTCTTTGTTTCTTACCCTATGTTCCCAGCCTCACCATCTTGACCCTAACATTCCCTTTAATCCTAATGGTTCTCCCTGCGTGGATAATTCCTCAGTGTTCTGGTATTGGGGATCCAGTCCTGTGCAGCATGCTAGGCAAGCGCTCTACCAGTGATCTATGGCTTACCTTGATAGGATCTTTGAAAGATATATGATTCATACTCATTTTGGTCATCAAATAGACTGCCTAGTTAAATATACAGTGTATTTAAACATCCCTTACCCCAGTCACCCCTTAATTTCTCCTCTACCCAGAGCACTTTTTCCTTAACTCACAGGGCTTTTCAGAGCTGGTTTTATCTCCCAAGAAAAATACTCTTGGGGCTGGAGAGATGGCTCAGCAGTTAAGAGCACTGGCTGCTCTTACAGAAAACCTGGGTTTGATTCCCAGCACCCACATGGCAGCTAACAACAGACTGTAACTCCAGTTCCCGGGAATTCTACGCCCTTTTCTGACCTCCGCAGGCATTGAGTGATATGAGTGCACTTACATACATGCAGGCAATACACTCTTACACGTAAAAGAAAAATAATTTAAAAAAAAATTAAAAACAATCTCTCTTCACCCCCCCCCCTCCTCTGGGTTTATTAGTTACAATGTGTTCCTCAGTTCTGGGTCCCTCTTCCTCTTTTTCCCTTTCTTTTAAAATTTAGATTTCACCGCCTTTAATCTCAGTACATGGGAGGCAGAGGTAGGCAGCCGGATCTCTGTGAGTTCAAGGCCGGCCTGCTCTACATATCAAGTTTCAGGCCCGCTGGGGATACAGGGAGACCTTGTCTCAAAGAGACAAAAACAAACCAAAACCTTCAGACTTCTTTTAAAGTTGTTAGGCCTTGGCAAGACAACCGTGCTGTGATTAAGTTTGAAACCCAAGGAGGGGCACATGCGTGTAATCCCGGCAATCATGAGGCAGAGCCAGAAGGATCACTGAAAGTTTGAGGCCAGTTTGGGCTTCAGAGTAAGAGTCTGTCTAGTAAAATAAAATAAAAAATAATAAAATAATAAAAGGAAAATCCACAGAGTTGGTTAAATAGGGTCGGGGGTGGGGCGCACCTCCATCGACGGAAAGTTAAAACTGCAAACGTACTTAAATAGGGTCGGGGGTGGGGCGCACCTCCATCGACGGAAAGTTAAAACTGCAAACATACAGCATGAACCTAAAGTTTAGCACCACAGCGAGGCGGCCTCCCACGCCGGAACACGACTGAGTCCGCGGAAACGCACAGCGGAGCTGGACACTCCCGGGGCAGACCGGCGGCCTGTCCAGGGTGCGCCCCGAGGACGCCAGGGTCAGTGCGCATCTCCTGGCACGGCGGCCGTTAATCCATAGGCCAGCGCACTTCTTGCTGATGTAGTCGTGGCCGAGTGGTTAAGCCGATGGACTAGAAATCCATTGGGGTCTCCCCGAGTAGGTTCGAATCCTGCTGACTACGGCTGTTTTCTTTGGTTTGGAATCCCCTTAAGCACGTGTACGGCTGGGTAGATCTATCTAGCATTAGTGAAAACGAGGGTCGCGGGTTTTCTCACCTGTTGGTTGTTTGTGTTTTATTTCGCATAAATAATCTGTGAAAGAAACGCAAATCGCCATTCCTGTTTTTGAAATCCCTGCTTCAGGGTAACCTAGTTTAGGAAAGGCCCTAGATTCATATCCCGGTAGTACAGAAAGGTAAGAAATAAAAGTAAGGGGAGGGGAGGGAGGGGAGGAGGAGGAGAGCTGACGTGCACAGGGGAGGGGAGGGGGAGGGGGAGAAGAGGAGGAAGGAAGGCCCTAGGTTCATTCTCAAGCAAAATAGAAAGGAAAGAAAAAAAGGGAGGGGAGGGGCCACCCACCTCCGGCTTTCTTCACAGCCTCGCGCCTTCTTTTGAGAGGAGTCAAATAGGTTTCAGTCCCATGAGGTGTTTCCCTCGGTGCGGAGCTTTCAAGGGCTCCACTGCCTGACCAGGTCAGCCAGCCAAGACCCAGGCCGAGTGGAAAGACGAGGTTCTCCTGCCCAGGATGCTTCTGCAACCACGGAAGAGTGGATCCAGCACCTCATGTGGAAATCCCAAGCTACAGGGTAGGACGCACTAGCATACTAAAAATAAGAGTCTAAGTGGAAAAATGTCGGAGGGCCAAAATACACCCACTGAAATAAAAGTTTAAATATATGCGTTAATAAATTAGTAAACAAGAAATTAAACCTGATGAGTGAATGACATGTAAAATTGGCTAATAAACAGTTTAATAATGACCAATACAATGTGTACAAATGTTTTTTTTAAAGTGATATTCAAATACTGTGGTGGGCTCACACCTGTAATTCCAGCACTTGAGAGACTGAGGCAGGAGGATTGCTGTGAGTTCCAGGGCTACAGAGTGAGATCTTGTCTCAATCAAATCAGATCAAATCTAGGATGCAGCTCAAACTGAAAATAAAAGGGAGGAAATATTAGGAGCAACAATCAATAAAACAGTAAACAGGTAAACTGGGAAATTTGATAGATTCCCAAGATCAAATTTTAAAAATAAATGATAAACCTCTAACCAGAGTGATGGGGGAAACACACACACACACACACACACACACATACACACACAAATTGCCAAGGAAGGAGGAACATTTATCCAGGTTGTACAGAAATCTGTGAAAAGTATTTTGAATAGCACTTTGCGTAATAATTCATCAAATTAGATGAAATGGATTACTTTCTCAATAACATTCCTTCTAAAGCAGAATTTGTAATTAAAAACCTGGCAAAGAAAAGCCCAGGCCTGGATGGCTTCACTGGTGAAGAATAAATGTGGACAAAAACTTGTAGAAATTAGGGAGCTGAGGGAACATTTCTCACTCGTTTAGTTGAGGTGACTATCTGATTTCAAAGCATTGAAAAAACAAAGCAAGGCAAACAGACACAAACTGAAGATCAATGTTTCCCATGAAAATGGGTGAAAATTTCTTAACAAAATTTTATTAAATTGAATCCAACGATGCACAAAACGACCACCAGGTGGGGTTTTCTGTTAGCATTACTTTGTTTTCCTGAGACTAGAGTCTTGTTTCGTAGCCCAGGCTGGCCTTGAAAACCGGCAGCAACCCTCCTGCCTGAGCCTCCAAGAGTTTTGGGACTAGAGGAGTGAGAGCCAGGTTTGGCGCTCTGGATTGCCTCTCCCCACCACGTTTTTAAAAATAGAAGCATTCTTTTACCTGAAGGTCTGTGTTCCAGTCAAAAAACTGACCTTGTACACTTGACAACCTGTGAACCTGATTTGTCCTTTATCTCCATCATATGAGGATAAACCTATCACAAGTCCCGTAGTCGTGGCCGAGTGGTTAAAACGATGGGCTAGAAATCCATTGGGGTCTCCCGGCGTGTGTTCGGATCTTGCCAACTACGAAACTGGTATTCTCCTTTTTTTTTTTTTTTTTTTTTTTTTAAAGCCCAGGATAATTATAATACCTGGAACCATAGTCCGGAATTCTGGATCACACTGGTCCGGCTTTTCGTCACATCTTAGAATTATCTTGAAGTCTGTCAATCTAGCCCCAGCTTTCGACATTTTCTTTGCCAGGAAAATGAACTTTGTCTGGAAGGGTTAGTTTGGACGAAGTCGAGAGGCTATTAACGTTCTCCTCGTTAGTATAGTGGTGAGTATCTCCGCCTGTCACGCGGGAGACCGGGGTTCGATTCCCCGACGGGGAGGTTGCTGATTTTTTTTTGCCAAACAGACACACTTCAATCACAGCAAACACAAACGAGATGAAATGCACGTGGATTGATGCAAACGAATACATCTGAAAGGTAGGCGGGATACCGCTCTGCGTAAACTTCATGTGTACATTTTCCAAAACAGTAAAAAACAAAAGTAACCACCACAAACGTGTAAATATGGTAAAACAAGCTTCACCTTCAAAGTTCCCCTCACTTCTGGCTCCACGAAGCCGGGCCGGGGAATCCGAGTGGCTATTGCCTACGTGCGCCTAACAAAACTTGCCTCCCGGATGTAGGTTTGGAAATAAATAGGCAAGACACAGATAGATGTGATTAAGGAAGATTTTAATAAGAGGATGGACGACCCACCTGGAGGGTGAAAAAGGGCAAAATATTTCAGCAGGCTTCTCTCAAAAAATACCGCAGAGTAAAATAGTGAAAATTCAAACAATTAAAATCCACTACTGACTGGCACAGTATGATGGCCCACGACTTTAATTCCGGGACCTGGGAGGCAGAGGCAGGCAGATCTCTGTGAGTTCCAGGCCAGCCAGAGCTTTTCGTGAAACTATCTCAAACCATCCAAGAAAATCCCTACCAAGCTGCAGAAATGGCTGGGATAAGGTCTGGCCACATGATGACTTGGAAAGTCATCTGTTTTTCCTAAACCCACCAATTTTTGAATTACTTTTTGTGCAAGTTGAGAGGTAGGGATCCAGTTTCATTCTTCCACACAGGGAAATCTAGTTTTCCCAGTATTATTTTCTCCAATCTGTCTGACTGAGGCTCTTGGGGCTCGGGGGTCCTCCATTCTGGCCCATTATTGGCCTATGAGTTTGTTTTTGTTACCGTGGCTCTGTAGTATAGTTTGAGATCAGAGATCAGATGTTGTTATGTTATGTTATGTGTATGAGTGTATTGCCTGCATGTATGTAGTGCACCTGTGTCCTGCAATGCCCCCAGAGGTCAGAAGAGAGCATCGAATTCCCCTGGAATTGGAGTTATGCACAGTTGTTAGCTGCCATGTGGGTGCTGGGAATTGAGCCCAGGTCTTCTACAAGAGCAGTCAGTGCTCTTAACTGCTGAGCCAGCTCTGGATATTATTACTTTATTATTTATTTATTTATTTATTTATTTATTTATTTTATTTATTTATTTTTGGTCGTTTTGAGACAGGGTCTCCCTGTAGTCCCAGCTGTCCTGGAACTCACTATGTAGACCAGGCTGGCCTTGAACTCACAGAGATCTGCCTGCCTCTGCCTCCCGAGTGCTGAGATTAAAGGC
>NW_008331504.1:229489-275125 GCF_000622305.1 Nannospalax galili
CTGACCTTGAACTCACAGAGATCCGCCTGCCTCTGCCTCCCAAGTGCTGAGATTAAAGGCGTGTGCCACCATGCCCGGCTTATTTTTTATTTTTTTTAAAGAAGAGGTCTCACTATGTAGACCCAAATTGACCTCAACCTCACAGAGGTCCACCTGCCTCTGTCTCCAGAGCACTGGGATCAAAGGCATGGGCTCCCACCCTGCCATTTATTTTTATTTTTAAGTCCTGCTGTGTTGTCATGGTCATTGTTTGGCCCTTGCAGCTGGCTGTCTCTGAGCTAAAGTAGATGAACACAGAAACAAAGAACCAAAACTTGCAAATGTCAAACTATGCCACTTGGAAATGACCTGTACCAATGGTGGTGTGTAAGATGACATGGGTAGGCTCAACTCTATTCAGACTTGTGTTCCAGGAATAAGATTTCTGACTTGTAATCATTGGCTTACTCTACAAACTCTGCTCACTCAGAACAGACCTCATTTAGTAATTTCTGCTTTAAAGCCACCCTGTTAAAATAAAATAAAGCCATCCTACTATAGCTGGAGATCTAGCTTAGTGGCAGAGTGCTTGCCTAGTGTGCACAAAGACTGAAATTCAATCCCTAGAACTGTACCAAAACAAATTAAGGTCATCCTATGACTAATACAGGTCCCCACGCATCTTATCCTCTCCCTTTCACCTTTGAGGTGCTTCTCAACTCTAGGTGGACTCTTGCTTCCTCAATAAGTTTAATAAACCTAGTTTATGAGGGTCAACAGGCTTCTCTGTTGGGTGTTACATGGGCTAAACATGGGCTTTACTTTCAAACCAGAAATATTTCTGGACTTGGTAGTGAGAGGTTATCTTCAGCATTCACCACCTGTGGTTTAACCCTTGGGCTCTGGGGTTTTCAGGCTGTAAGGTGTAATGAATGGGTCTGATGCGTTTATAAACAAATCATTATCTGAAGCTACAGTAACAGTCATTACTATCATTACTCAAAACCAGGTAAATATTTATTGCTGATGAATGGTATTTCCTATACGTAGGTCTAAAAAGACACTGACTACACCTTAGACAAGAAGCTTAGATATACCCACTCTGAACCCACACGCCAGGCAGCTGCATTAACTCCCAACGTTTGTCGGGGAATGAAGCCCCTGCTCTGCCATCTGACTATTTAGACCTGGTTGTTGACACAAATCCAGGCAGAGTTCAAATCCAGCCTTGTCATCTAGTAGTGATCTTGGTAAATTATTTTACTCCTGTGGACCTCGTTTTCCAGACTTGTAAATTTAAAATGATAACAAAAATATTTACTTAATATGAATGTTATACATTAACATACACAAAGTCTTTAGAAGACTATGTAGGTAATAAGTGCCTGATAAACAGGATTGGGGGGTACTGTTAACAGTGAGGGTAGTTGCTAGTTACAGTAAATATTGTTTCTTAAATCCTGAGTTTCCTAGAATTGACACTAGTAATTAAGTTTATGCCTCTGCAGAACTTGGATAGTTTATAATTTAGAAATAGAGAATGCACTCTTCAAGTTAGGATTAGCATTTATTTGGATGGTCACACTTCAGGAGGGCTTCTGGGAAGACTGATCCTGCAAAACCAACATAGTCAGCAGGATTCAAACCTTCAAGGGGAAACCCCAATGGATTTCCAGTCCATCGCCTTAACCACTCAGAATGCTCTCCTGAAATATTGAGGGTATGATTAACATGCTCCCCTGATGTTTTTGGATAATTACTAGGCCTGTGATGAATACTTTCCTGGGTGTGCTCAGAACCTCTAGCTCTTGAATTAAAAAGAAGTCATCTACAGAAAACCAGAAGTAGTCAAGAAAGATCCGCTTGCAGGGAGGCAAGGTTGCGTCACCTGTTCACAGGCATCTTTGAGAACCACCAAGGTGGTCCTGGCAGTTTCAGTGCTACAGATGCACATGGGAAGTCAAGAACCCAAGGGAACCAGAAATCAGAGTCATCTATGTGTGCTTTCAGCGATGAATGGTAAAGCAGAAATATCTTCCATGGCTTTTAACTCTGTTGCCCTTATCTTAAAACTATGCAAACCACCTATAGTGCAAATAGCTTGGTAGAAATAACCTGGGAGTTTGGGGTCCAAAACCAGCTTTAAGGAGGGGCCGATGTTCAGAGTTTGAACATTAGTTCCAAATGGATGGATGTATACATGGGCTTTGGTTGCTTTGGTTTGGTTTGGTTTGAGACAGGGGCTCACTATGTAGACCAGGCTGGCCTGGAACTCACATTTCTTCCTACCTTATGGGTGTGCTGCATTTTTTTTTTTTTTTTCGAAAAGGTACTTTTCGCTTTTGAACAGGAAGATTCCACTATTAAGTGGAAAACATAAATTCGTTTTCAGAACCAATTATCTCTGCAAATAGTCTATTATTTTATGGCAAAAAATGGCTGTTCCCTTCCATTCTGCCTATCTTACTTATGACTGACTTAACCCTCCCCTAAGGACTGTGTCAGCAAACTCCCTAAGAGCTGGTTTCAACTGGTACTTCAACTCTAGTCACGGGTATACCTTTGACCTAATTCACAAATCCAGAATTAATGAAACATTCAGCCACAATTAAAAGATTACTTCAGTGGTGAGACATTTAATTGCTACTTACAGAATTTGTTTGTTAGTACTTAGGTATGTTAGATGACAGTGGAAAATTTTGAATGCAGAGAATTCTTAGCCTTGGGTCCCACAGAATTCAAATGTTACCTGAAAACCCTGAGCTAGTTAAGAGTGTTTGTGTTGGGGGGATGGGGGCACCCTTCAGAGAAAGGTTTTGTGGATTTTATTTAATAAGATCTGGAATCCAGACTTTTAAAAAATATGGAATGATTTGGGTATGGTGCCATCCATGCTTAATCTGAACACAAGGAGGATCGGAGTTATAGGCCCACCTGAGCTGCATTAAAAGAAAAAGAAGATTGGGACTAGTGGTGCACACCTTTAATCCCAGCACTCTGGAGGCAGAGCAAGGTGGATCAAGATCCAGGCTAGCCTGGTCTACACAGCAAGTTCCAGGCAATTGAAAGACCCTGTCTCAAAGAGACAAAAAAAAAAAAAAAAAAAAAAAAAAAAAGGAAAGAGAGAAAGAAAGAAAAGGAGCCCAAAACCTCTTCTCAAATGACTTCTATGAACATTTTGTCTTGGAAGAGAGAAATAATGTGACCACGAGTGAACAGGATATGAAGATACCACACCAATTGACAGGGGAACCAGCCTGGGTCTAGCAGGGAATGTAGAGATGTTTGCTGGTATCCGGATGTGAAAGTAACACTTGAGAGGCAGAAGCAGGAGACTCAGAAGTGGAAAGTCACCTCAGCTACATTGTTAGTTCAAGGCCAGCTTGGGCTACATGAGACCCCTCTCAAGAAAAACCTAAACTAACTAAAATAGCATCTGTTAACTCTGCCCACAGTCTTCATTCTTATCTGAGCTCCTTGGCTTACTTGGGCTGTCAGACGCAGAGTCCCTAACCTGTGAGTGTTACTTTGTTAGCACTTCACTTTTACTCAGTGCCCAAGAGCAGGCCAGGGCTTGGCCTTCCACTCAGTTCTCCATCCCTAGCACTGGGCATGCGAGTTGGCATGGTGTAAGGCTTTCCCTTTCCTGCTCTAGGTGGTTTGAATGAGAATGTTCCCTGTAGGCTCCAAGTATTTGAACTTTTTAGTCCCAGTTGGTGGTGCTGTTTTGGAAGATCTTAGAATGTGTGGCCATGCTGGAGGAAGCATATCATTGGGGGTGGGTTTACAGAGTTCTTAAGCCTTGCCAGATCTCCAGTCATACTCTGCTTCCTGTGCCAGCTTGAAGATGTGAGCGCTTAGCTTCTGCTCCTCCTCCAGCCACCTCTGCCCCATGCCTCCCCGCCATGATGGACTCTTGCCCCTTTGGAGCTATAGGCTAAATAAACTCTTCCTTTTATAAGTTCCCTTGGTCATGGTGTTTCTATTGCAGCAACAGAAAAGTAAGCTAATATAGTCAGTCCATATGTACAGTTGTAGGCTGTGCAGGCCCTAATAAGGAAGGTGGCTCATTCGCAAAGGAAGGTATTTACTGGTGCATGCTGCAAGGCAGACTTCTGAATCCACTTTTCACTTGATCATATTTTCATTTTTCTCTCCATGAGCAATAGGACAGAGTCCCCATACCCGCCCTCCAATACCGTTTCCTATATTAGAATTCTATACTGGTATATATAGTACTTTTGTTACAAATAATGAAGACGGGATAGCAAGTTGCTCAGTGGGTAACTTAACTACCTGAGTTCTAGCCCACTTGGTGGAAGGAGAGAACCAACTCCCACAAGTTGTCCTCTGATCCCTACAGGTGCACTGGGGTGCATGCACACACACAAATAAATAAATGTAATAAAAATTAAACAATAAACAGATGCACATTGTTACTATTTCTAAAGTCCACATATTCAGATCTCCTAGGTTGTTACCTACCTAACTTCCCTTTCCTGTTTCAGAATCCTGTCCTGAATTTAGTCACCACAATTCTCTTTGGACTGTCTTGACTGTGGCTGTCTGAAATTTTCCTTATTTTTAGACAACTCAGAGATCTGCTTGCCTCTGCCTCCCAAGTGCTGGAATTAAAAGTGTGCACCACCACACCCTGTTTTCTTGATTTTGAAGATCCTTGACAGATTTGAGAGCACTAGTCAGATACCGTGTATTTTTCTCACAGTTATTTGACAAGGGGTAAATTGACATTTCCTCACATTATGTCAGGGCTGAACATAGTGTGGCTTCTCTCTACTAATATTCACCTTGGGCCTGGTTGGACAGCGTTTGCCAGATTTTCTCACTGCTAAGTCTTTAGCCCCACTCCAGCATGATGTGGTCTTTGGGGAGGGGCAATGCATATGCAGAGCCCACAGTTATGGGGTGAGGGATTATGTTATTTGGAATTCTGCACTGGTCCCGGACACTGGACACTGAACACTGATTCCTGACCAAGAACTGGTTTTAAGTCATTTTCATTCACAGGTTTTGCTTAATTTCCAAATGTCTGTCTCCTCCATTACATATTTATTCAATATTTATTGATATTACCAAGGAACCATGCACATTGACTTTGCAGCCTGGGCTCTAATCCAACACTTGTTGCTCAAAGTTTTGTTCCAGTTTTTGTTTTATTTATTTATTTATTTATTTATTTATTTATTTATTTATTTATTTATTGGCCTTTTTGAGACAGGGTCTCCCTGTAGCCCCAGCTGTCCTGGAACTCACTATGTAGACCAGGCTGGCCTTGAACTCACAGAGATCCACCTGCTTCTCGTGTGCCACCACACTCGGCTAGTTTTTTTCAGGTGTCTTTGTTACAAACTTTCTGAGGGCAAGTGATTCAAGAGCTTTTACAATGCTCTGATAACTGCTTGACCTGGAGGTGTGTGACAAAAGCCTACAGTGAGTTACAGTTGTTTAGAGCTGTTCACAATCCTTGTTTCTTCGTTTCTGGTTCCTGAGGCACCCAGACTTCACCCTTTGTCCCTCCCAGCAGGAAAGTTTCCAGTGCTTTGCTCTTCAGTGACTGAACCGGAGAGCCTTGATGGCCTGGGGGAAGAGGGAGCAGGTGAGGAGTTTTGCAGCTATTTCATCTGTTTTGAGACCTTCCTCGTAAGAGGAAATAAAGTAAACATAGAAGTCTCAGGAAACTACTTACTAAGCTCAGAAAGTTGCAAGAATTGCAAAGCCCCTCACCAGGTTGTATAAACAGTAATAATTGTTGGGGGAAGCCGACTTAGGAAGCAGCTGTTTGCAAATCGTGTGGGCGCGCCAGGGATGCAGCTTCCGTGAGTCATCATCCCCAACGCTAGGCTGGGCTTTTGGCGATGCAGTGGGCTTTGAGTTTCTGCCGCTCCTACGCCACTGTCGCTCATGTAGCAAAACACCGCGCGAGGGGTTCCGTCTGTGACATCAGATGCTTTCATGCAATAAAAATCTTTTTTTGGCAGAATGTGGACACCTCTCCTGGGAACTGGGGAAAACTCAAACGCTGATACCTGCACTTGACAATAAAATCCGTCTTCTGACTACCCAGCCCTAGGGTAGCGTCTGTCTGCTCTTCCCACCTAACAGTCCTGCACAAGCCAAGTCCCAGTCTTGATACCAACAAGTATTTCTTGCTGAAGAATTTGGGAGACGCTCATGGATGCTGCCAGAAAGGAACAAGTCAAAGCTTTCTCCTCGAGAATCTAGATACGCCAACTCTGTAAACTTCCAACCTTCTCTAGCCCTGGCTGACCTTGAACTAGCAACAATCCTCCCGCCCCAGCCCCCACCCCAGTGCAAGATCTCTCCCCAGCTTGTGCTGCCACACCCTCGGCCTCGGTACGTTCTACTGTGTTTTTACTCGTCGGTTTCCAAGAAGTGCAGCCTTCCTAGGACGCAAAGACTCAATGTCCTGCCGCCCACGCTGCAAACCTGGGACCTGCAAGCCTATCCGCCTCCTGAAAAGCCGCCCGCAAGTCACGCGTGATGGAATTAAGATTCCACAACTGCGCCCCCCTCCCGGGCCAGGACAAGGGCTCAGGAGGCCGCGAGGGTCTCAGCGGAGCGGCAGGTGCACCTGTGCCCCGCTGAGCGTAGTGGAGAGGCGCTGGATGCTGGGGACCCTGGAGGCGGGGAATCCAGGCCTGCCTTACCTGTCCTAGACGCATTCACGCTTAGACTTTACAGGGGAGCCCTGCGCACCGCTGAGCAGAAGGCGTGCGGTGGCACAGACTGCAAACCCAGGTTGCAAATATACAGCCTTGTAGGTGCTAGAATTCCACAATAGACCTATACCTCATCTGCTAGCAGCTCGCTGGAAAGGTTCGCATGTGGGGTTCCATGGTGTAATGGTTAGCACTCTGGACTCTGAATCCAGCGATCCGAGTTCAAATCTCGGTGGAACC
This sequence comes from Nannospalax galili, assembly GCF_000622305.1. Taxonomy (NCBI): domain Eukaryota; kingdom Metazoa; phylum Chordata; class Mammalia; order Rodentia; family Spalacidae; genus Nannospalax; species Nannospalax galili. The sequence continues at coordinate 236,410 of NW_008331504.1, forward strand.
TAACTTTTTTTTCTCCTAAAAGCAGGGCTTTCTTTCAAAGATGATTTGTAGGACTCTATGGTTTCTTAAACCCACAGAGTGGCTCGAGTTCTAAGCACCAACTCTAACCTCTGATTGTTGACAGCAAGTGACTGCCCAGTACCTTCTGGTCCCCACTGCCCCTATCTATTCCTTTTCAAATTAATTTTTAAAAGTTAGCATATAAAGTAGTGGGTTTCAGAATGGTACTTTCGTACAAATATTATACCTTCCCCATCCGGGACCCCACCTCCCCCAAACCCTACCTTCTTTCACGTCTCAAGTATTCTATTTCCCCTCCCCCAAGGTCTCTCCCTCCTCTCTCCTGCCCCTTCTTTGATGACACACACGTTTTGAATGTTAAGAAGTCCTTAAAGAGGCAGTGTCCACATATGATTCCACTGGAAGGTCTGAATTTTATTTAGTTAATTAATTAGCTAATTAATTTTGGGTTTTTTTTGTTTGTTTGTTTTGTTTTATTTTGAGACAAGGTCTCCCTGTAACCTCAGCTGGCCTGGAACTTGGTATGTAGACCAGGCTGGCCTTGATGATTTCACAGTGATCCACCTGTCTATGAGTGCTGGGCTTTTTTTTTTTTTTTTTTTTTTTTGAGAAAGGGTTTCCCTGTAGCCCCCGGTGTCCTAGAACTCCCTATATAGACCAGGCTGGCCTTAAACTCACAGAGATCCACCTGCCTGTGCCTCCCGAGTGCTGGGATTAAAGGCGTGAGCCACCACACCTGGCTGGGCTTTTTTCTTTTTAAGTATCTTATTTTTATTTTATGTGTATAAGTGTAATACCTACAATACCTACATGTAAGTGCACCCATGTCGTGAGGAGTTCAGAAGAGGGTGTCAGATCTCCTGGAACTGGAGTTAGAATGATTGTTAGCTGCCATGTGGGTGCTGGGAATCGAACTGTTAACCCCTGAGCTATTTCTCCAGACCCATGCACTTTATTCTTTAAATAAGAATTTAACACACCTTTAATCTCAGCACTTGGGAGGCAGAGGCAGGCAGATCTCTGTGAGTTCAATGAGTTCAATGACAGCCTGGTTACATAGTGAGTCCCAGCCAGCTGGGGCTACAGGGAGACCCTGTCTCAAAAAGACCAAAAAAAAAAAAAAAAAAAAAATTAAGATATTCAAATAATTGAGTGTGAAGATTTTTAGAAGCATTCATAATTTTGAAGTTTCTTAAAATTCCTGGGAATACTGATTTATTGTCCCCAAACCTCTAACAGCAACATGCCAGGAGTTTGAAAGTACTGAGAAATTTGCTTTTTTTTCACTGTATAATTCTAAAATGTATCATTGTTGCTGAATAAATGTTCTTTGCTTAAAAAATTAAAAATAAACATGCATACATATAAACATATATAACTATATTCTATGTATGAGAATACATGTGATAAATTTTCTTTTTAAAAAATATTTTATTTATTCCGGGCATGGTGGCACACGCCTTTAATCCCAGCACTTGGGAGGCAGAGGAAGTCGGATCTCTGTGAGTTCAAAGCCAGCCTGGTCTACATAGTGAGTTCCAGGACAGCTGGGGCTACAGGGAGACCCTGTCTCAAAAAGACCAAAAAAAAAAAATTTATGATTTTTATTTTCTGTGTATGAGTGTATTACCTGTACGTATGTGAGTGCACCCGTGTCGTGCAATGCCGCGGAGGTCAGAAGAGGGCTTTGGATTCCCCTGGAACCGGAGTTAAGGATGGTTCATAGCCACCCTGTGGATGCTGGGAATCCAGCCCCTGTCCTCTGCAAGAGCTGTCAGTGCTCTTAACTGCTGAGCCATCTCCCCAGCCCCAAATTTTCTCTTTTGTCTTTCTGAATCTGGTTTATTTCACTCAACATAATGATCAGTTTCACCCATTCTCCTGCAAATGGCCTAATTTTATGTTTCTTCATGGCAGAAAAAACTCCACTGTGTCTACACCACGTTTCCCTCCTCTGTCTGTCTGCTGGTGAACATCTCACATGGTTCTATCTTAAGACATAGTCAGTCTGCTACTGTAATGATTCTGGGCTGAGTTGACAGTTCTTTTGATTTATTGCTTTGTAAAATGTAATGAAGTCACTTAACATGGGAGCTAAAGGATCCAGATGCTATGAGAGACAGCTTCTCTTTTTGCTTAGAGAAAACAAGGCATTTTATGTCAACAGGAACAGAAACCCTAATTTATAAGTGATTCATTTTCTACTGAAGAAAGGATTTGTGAAAATAGATTCATATTTTACATGAAAAATTACTTGAATTATCTCAGATCATTGAACACTACTGGAACCCCACATAAAAACTTGTACTGTTAAAAGAATTAAGTCACTCTTATGACATTAACACACCACACAGGAATACTATCAATGCTGAATATCCCCCATGGAAGTCAAAGATGTTAGTTGGGTGTGATGGTGCTCTCCCATATTTCCTCTCCTCATGGGGCAGGAAGATCAGGCATTCAAGGACATCCTGGACCTACATAGCAAGTTAGAGTCCAGTCTGTGCTACATAACACCTTGTCTCAGAAAAAAAAAAAAAAAAAGAAATCTCATAGACATTTAAAATTGTACCCTAAGGAGGATGTCACTGTGATCCTTTATCTTCATGTCTCTGTTTGCAAGTTACTTTATTTCCTAAGTGTGTGAAGTCAGTGTAACTTATGGCAGAACAAAGAAGTTGCTGGGTCGCCAAGAAAGTAAACGGAGAGTGTTTTCTTTATCTTAATCACATCAATGATCATTTCTTAAAAATGGGCTGGATACAGTCCTGTGGGTCCCTTGTCTTAATTTAATATGACACTACTAAAACTAATACTTTTTTCTTTTTTTAGATTTTTAAAAAAGATTTTAGTTACTTTTTAAAAATTTACGTTTTTGTTTTATCTGCATGTATGTGCATCATGTGTACAGAGCCCAAGGAGGGCCAGAAGAGGGCATTGGATCCTCCAGAATCGGAGTTACTCATGACTGTGAGCTGTCATGTGGGTGCTAGGAACTGAACCCAGGTCCTCTTCAAGAGCAGCAAGCATGTGCCCTTAACCACAGAGCCTTCTCTCCAACTCCAAGTTTGTTTGTTTTTAATTATGTATATGTCTGTGTGGAGATCCCTGCACATGAGCGCAGATGCCCACAGAAACCACAGACATCAGATCTCCCTGGAGTTGGAGTTACACCGGCTGTGAACCACCTGACATGGGTGCTGGGGACTGAACTTGTTCCTCTGGAAGAGCCATCTCTAGAGCCACCTGTTACTTAGTTATGTGCAGCCGCCATTCCTCTCATTGTTCACCTTCACTGATGTAGAATGCTCACGTACATGGATACACCATGGTTCACTTGTTTACTTTTCTGTTAATGGAAACCACAGAGCTGTATATAATAGGAATTTCACTTTGAATTATGTCAGCTTTTCGGTCACAAAAATAAAAAGTTACAAGACTCTTGACTTCCTCTGGCCACTTCCACACATCACCACGGCGTGAGCTTGACCACCTTTTGGAACTGTGCCACCCAATCCTAATTTCTCAGGTCTTTCTTCTTGTTAATTATCAGCAGAATTACATTCCTCATCATGGAATCCCACTGCCTCTAAAGGCCTGATCATCTACCCAAGTTTGGCAGACATAGCTCTTCCACCCTTACCAGGAGGGGTTCTGCACAAAGCTTAGTCTACATGTCTCCGAAAGAAGAGCTCTTGCCATGTTACATCTAACTGGCAAAGCTTAGGGCACATGCCCGCATCCTAATTCTGCAGAAGACTAAGTTACCTTGGTCAGTTTGTATTATTATAACAAATACCACAGACTGGGTAGCTTAAACAACAAAAATTTTTTTGTTTCTCGTGGGCCTGAGGGTTGCAGAACCCAAGATCAAGTTGCTGGGGTTGGGGAGTTCATTTTTCTACTGTCTAGAAATCTCTAGAAATGGAGGTTTTGTATGTAATGAAAAACAAAATTAGGGGGCTGGAGAGATGGCACAGTGGTTAAGAGCACTGGCTGCTCTTGCGGAGAACCAGGGTTTGATTCCCAGCACCCGTATGGCAGTTAACAACAGTTTGTAACCTGCTAACAGCCATCCATAACTCAGTTCCAGGGGATTCGACGCCCTCTTCTGACCTCCACAGGGAATTGCACAAGGGTGCACTTATATACATGCAGGCAATACACTCATACACATTAAATAATATATCTAAAAAAAATTAAAACAAAATTAACTTATAAATTACAAGACAGAACTGGGAGGAGGCACAGAAGGAGTTCAGTGGTAGGCCTTTGCCTAGCATGTGTATTTGGCCTTGTGTTTGATCCCTAGTGTATGGGGGGCAGAGCAAACTCCAAAGTAAGACTAAACAGAAAACCTTTAAAATTGAAAACTTGGACTGGAGAGATGGTTCAGTGGTTAAGAGCACTGGCTGTTCTTTCAGAGGACCTAGGGTTTGATTCCCAGCACTCACATGGAGGCTAACAACCATCTATAACTGCTGTTCCAGGGGATCCAACACCCTCTTCTGACCTCTGTGGGCATTGTATGACACAAATGCACTTACATATATGCAGGCAATACACTCATACACAAGAAATAAAAATAATAAAATACTTGTTTTTAAATTGAAAACTTTGAGAAAAAGATTAGATGTAGCTCCAGGAACTTGTCAAAAGATTATGCTAATGCCCGGCTTGGGAAGACCTGCTCAGCCCCCTTGCTTACTTTGATCTCCCATTCTGCAGGCCCCTAAGGACATGATGGTCTGTTAGCAGCCTTCACAGGTCTGTAGGTCAAGACATGGCTGATTGAAATAGCTGTTGTTCTTGTGTGGCTTCTTATGTTTGCTCCCAGTTTGTACACATGATCAGCACACAGGCATCTGACAAAGTTGTTTCCCTTCTGGGGATTTTTTAACACAGCTGTCTTAGGAACTTTGGTGAAAACTGGAAATTTTTGGCAACCGTATGCACTTTTTACCAGTGTGTTTTGAGTCCTCCCTACTCCAGATGGAGTCCTCTTTGCCAAGGGAGTGAGACGGATGCCATTTTAACATCTATGTTCACAGACGACTTCTGATGCCAGCTGTGGAAGTGTACTATCTGCAGAAAGCAAACTTGGATGGCCTGAGACCCTCCAGGGGATGACAGTAATGCATATAACACTATGCAAACGAAGGGGTAGAAGTGTGTGCAAGGAAAGCTTCCTAGCCAGTGTGGGTCTCACATCTGCCAAAAGGAGAGAGAAAAGGCAGTATCAAGAGCAGCCCAGAGGGAAGCTGTGGAGAATGTGTAGCCACAGATGAGACACTGTGGCCATGCTCTGTGCTCTGTGTGTGGCTGAGCACTCAGTGGAAGGAAATGACCTCAGTTTAATCACTATGGATGATGAGCAAGAAGCTGCAAGGGACAGATTTGCTGCAAATGAAAACAAGCCTCTCTCTCTCTCTCTCTCTCTCTCTCTCTCTCCCTGTCCCTCTTTCGCTGCCCCCCCCCATTCTTGTCAGACATAGTCTCATACAGCCCAAGCTGGCCTTGAACTCACTATGAGAATGAGGATGACCTTGAACTCCTGATCCTCCTGCTGGATGACATATGTCTGTCACCAGCCCTGGCTTACAAATTATTTTTCTTTTTTTAAAAAAAATATCTATTACTGCTGGGTATGGTGGTGCACGCGTGTAGTCCCAGCACTTGGGAGGCAGAGGCAGGCAGATCTCTGTGAGTTCAAGGCTAGCCTGGGCTACATAGTGAGTGCCGGGACAGCTGGGGCTACAGGGAGACCCTGCTTCAAAATGACAAAAAAAAAATCTGTTGCTATCTAATATTATTGTGTGTATGATGTGTGTCACAGTGCCCATGTGGAGGCCCGAGGACAACTCCGTGGACTTCGTTCTCTTCTTCCACATTTCCATGGGTTCTGGTGAACTAACTCAGTACCCAGGCTTGCACAGCAAGTGCTTTACCTGCTGAGCCATCTCAATGGCCCTTCAAGTGAGCTCTGTGCAGCTCATCTCCACAGCTGCCAACAGAGATTTTTAAAACACATATTCCAGTACAGGCCAAGAGTATTGGAGTGAACTAAATTGTAGCAACCACATTATGGTTATACCTTAATAAAGAAATAGACTGACTCTCAGCATTAGTTTTAAGGCCAAGAATAGACCCGAACTGCCTTCAGATGTTTCTCCCAACTGTGTTCACTCTTTTATTCAAACAGTACCTCCAGCATGAAATGGGGAAGCTGAAGTCAGGACCAACCCTTGTCACAGATTCTTGCCCTTTGAGCCTATAGAATACCAGAGACGCAAGTACAGACTTCTCAAAGTCTCTCATTGTTCTCTGTGAGAAGAGTACCCTGCTGTCAGGGCTGTGATAAGTAACACACGCATGTATACAGTCACATTGTCTGGGTAGAGGACAAGGAAGGGCCATGAGGGAGTAAGGTCATATGTCCAGGTCACAAGTGCACATGGCCTAGAGAACTTGTTTAATTATAAACAGTACCTTTTGGTTGCAAGGTTAGGTAAAAAGTCTTTAGTCCAATTATGTCCACATTATAAAAGTAATTCCTATTGATTTATCTAATTGACAAATATATTTGGAGAGGGAAGGGAATGAGAATAGGTAGTGGAGGTGAATGTGATTATGGTTTACCATGTACAAGTTTGTTACTGTCAAAAATAAAGCAGTGAAACATAAGTATAGACCAATATGCTGAACTAAAAAAATACTCGTTTACGTATTTCTGCAGTCAAATGCTCCACCCTGAGCTATGCCATCCCTATATATGTTTAAATATTTCTGCTGGAGCCAGGTGTGGTGGCGCATGCCTATAATCTCAGCACTCAGGAGGCAGAAGCAGGTGAACCTTTGTGAGTTCAAGCCCAGCCTGGTCTACATAGTGAGTTTCAGGCCAGCTGGGGCTACAGAGAGACCCTGTCTCAAAAAAAACAGACACACACACACATATATTTATTTCTGGTGGGCCTATTGCAAATCTTAAAAAATTTAAGTCTCTGCATAATGAAAACAAAATCAACCTGGGGTGTGATGGGGGAGAATCCTTAAATGTTACTAATGAAAGGAACACCCTTTTTTTTTCGAGACAGGGTCTCCCAACAGCCCTGCTGGCAAGGATCTGCCTGCCAAGTGCTGGGATTAAAGGCATGCTGATTAAAGGTTGCCTGGCTTAGGAACGCCCCCTCAAGGAGTCATCATTCAAATAAATATGTCATATTCAGTTCAAGGAATGACAAGCTAAGGTGTACCAAAATGTGTTCACAAAGCCAAACTGTGCCTAACATCTGACAACTCCAAAAACAAGTGGTTTTATCCCTAATATCTCCCAGCGTATTTATATCTGAATTTGGAGCACCTAGGCAGTCACATCCTGTTTCATCAGAAGTGTCAAAGTGACTACTCCCACTTAAAAACGGCATAAAAAATAGCAAAGTACTCCAATACATTTAACAAAAGAGATTCAGATTTACACCCTGAAAAGTAGACACTGTTGAAAGTGATGAAAATCTAAGTAAATGGCAGCATCCCCTAGTCACAGATTTCACAGTGTTAAAAGTGCACTAGTTCCCAAAGTCACCTACATATTCAATTCAATCCCATCAATGTTCAGAATTTGGGACGTTTATTTCAAAATTTATGTGGCATTTCAAAGGACCTGGAGTAGCCAGAATAATGTTGAAAAAGAACAACTAAGATGACACAACACTTCCGTCTTTCAAAACTAATGTCACAGCAGTAATAATCCAAAATGGTAGCAGCATGAGTGAAGGCACAGATGATGGGGTGACACCCAGATTCTAGAAACAGCCTGTGAGCCTGTGCCTAACTGACTTTCGATAGGACCCCAGTTGCAGAAGGAATAGACTTTTCAGCAAATACTGTTGAGAAATCAGGATTTTAACATTCAAAAAAAAAGAAGTTGGGCTCTTATCTCACATTATTTATGTAAATTAAATTCACATGGATCAGGCAAATAAATTAAGAGCCAACATTAATGAACGCTTAGGAAGAAGCTTAGGAGTAATTTTATGACTTCAGCTCGTAATGGATGGTGACGTACAGCACCAAATCCACAAGCACAAGAAATAGACAAACCAGACTTCATCAGAATTTCACATTTATGTGCCTAAAATCATGACCGAGAGTGTAAGGGTGACGCAAAGAATGTAAGAAAGCAGCTGGAAATCATGCATCTGACGAGGGACTTGTATCTAGAAAGTACAAAGAATTCTCATGCCTCTATACTAAAAAGAAAAGCGACCCTGTTTTGGATAGCTTTACTTGTCAACTTGATACACCTGGGTAGAGGGCGCCTCAATTGGGGAATTTCCTCCATTGGACTGATCTGTGGCCATTTCTGTGGGATATTTGTTGAGTGATGTGGGAGGACCCAGCCCACTGTGGGTGGTGACACCCCTGGGCAGGTGGGCCCGTGTTGCATAAGAAAGCAGGCTGAGCAGGGGCCAGGAGAGCAAGCCTGTAAGCATTCATCCATGGCCTGTGCTCCAGCTCCTGCCTCCAGGTTCCTGCCCTGAGTTCCTACCTTGGGCTCCCTGATGAACTGCATGCGACGGCAGGTTGTTCTGTATTGTATAAGAAAGCAGGCTGAGGATGGGCCAGGGAAACAAGCCAGTAAGCATGCCTCCATGGCCTGTGCTTCAGCTCCTGCCTCCAGGTTCCTGCCCTGAGTTCCTACCTTGGATTCCTTTGGTGATGAACTGTGATCCAGGAGATGTAAGCCAAATAAACCCTTTCCTCCCCAAGTTGGTCATAGTGTTTTGTCACAGCAATTGAAAGCAAACTAGAACAGACTTAATCAAACTAGCAAGGAGCATGGACAGACATTCTCAGAGAAAGACAGACATACAGCCAAGAGATGCACCAAGTGACTGGTATCATTAGTCATCTGGGGAGTTCAAATCAAAGCTGCAGTGAGATATCATTTTATTCCCACTGGAACAGATTTAATCATACTGTTACATAATAAGTGTTGGGAAGGCAATTGAGGAATTGTATTATATACCATTGGGGAAAACGGTATATTCATATTGGAAGATAGCCTGGCATATTCTCAAACTACTGAACATAGAATTTGAACACAGAATTACCACACCACCCAACAATACCACTCCTAAGTATGTTCCCCAGACAAAGGAAAACCTCTAATAAATAACTGCTGTAAAATTCAAGTTGCATTGAAGTGTAGGTCATGAAAACCAAAATCCCCATTCTATCTATGGGCCTGTCTATCCAATTTCTATCCACAATAGCAGACTGAAACCAAGTAGAGCAATTTTTTTTTTTTTTTTTTTGTCTTTTTGAAGCAGGGTCTCCCTGTAGCCCCTGGAACTCACTATGTAGACCAGGCTGGCCTCGAACTCACAGAGATCCGCCTGCCTCTGCCTCCTGAGTGCTGGGATTAAAGGCCCAATTTTTATTTTAACTGAATTTGTTTTTTTAGCCTGGGGTAATGGCACATACCTGTGACCTTGTTACTCCTGAAGCTGAGGCAGTAGGCTAGAGAGTTTCAGGCCATTTTGGGCTAAATAGGGAGCCCTTACCCTGTCTGAAAGTAACAGTGATAGTGAAATATTAGTTTTTAAAAACTATTGCTTTTGCATGTAATTCCACAGAGTGAAGCCTGACCCAGCAAGGGAGGCTTCTCAAGTCTCTCACCAGCATACTGCCCTTGGTTTTTAGAGTTTCCCTTTTTGTTTGCTTGTCTGCTTATGGATTTTTGTTTTGTTTTGCTTTTGAGAACTCTGAAAGGACCTGCCTCCATCTCCCAGGAGCTCAGATGACAGGTGTGCAGTACTGCACCTGACTAGGTCTCATTTTAGCAACTCATCAAATGAAGGTGTCTCTACAGCCCTGAGGAGACTACGTGGTTTGCCAATTTGGTCCACTGGCACCATAGTCATCTAAAGGACAAGAAGTAGGAAATACTGGCTGTAAATAAACACTCTGTGTTCATGATTAATCTAAATTTCATGACAGCAACTTTATACCAATCTCACAGTAGGTTATGTAGTCGTGGCCGAGTGGTTAAGGCGATGGACTAGAAATCCATTGGGGTTTCCCCGCGCAGGTTCGAATCCTGCCGACTACGAGCCTGTGGTTTTATGAAATCCAACTAGACTGACTGGATTGACTAGAACAAAACCACCACTCACCACACAAGCTGCTTATCTGGTAAATTTGCCTTGTGATGTTACCTCACCTCTTTTCCTTCCTCTGGAGAAAAGTCCATGTTAGCCTCACTTGCTCAGGAAGGAAGGAGTGTCGGATATAAATGCTGCAAGAAGACAGTACGACCCTTTTTGCTTCCATACAAGTGAAAACACGAACCTCTCATTCTCCCCTCCCCCAATCAGGGTCTCACTCTGTAAAACAGCCTGGCCTGGAACTCAAGGCAATCCTCCTGCCTTAGCCTCTGAGTGCCAGGATTACAGGCCTGAGCCACCTGCTCTGCTGAAACTCAAATGATATGGAGGTATATATAGTAAACAATCTTTTTGACTCAAGATTGGGTTTCGCAGTTCAGCTTCGCTCCACAGTGAAATGAGTTTCTGTCTGTTTTCCAAGATTATAGATGTGCATGACAGTCGTTGTACACTTTATTTTAAAATGAATGGTAGTAACTTTGCATGTGGTATTTAGCATATTTTCCTTAAAAATAGCTGCTAGCTGGGTGTGATGGCACACCTGTGGTCATCCCAGCAAGGTGAGTTGGAGTCCAGTTTGGGTTACATGATATTCTGTCATGGAAAGGAAAGAAAAAGTAAGGAAGAAAGGGAGGGAGGGAGGAAGGGAGGGAGGGAGGAAATTTGCTTTCTGTTTGCAACAAATGTTGTCCTGACAGCCTTCAGCTGACTTACACATATGAATAAACCTAATTTGCTTTTTAATAAAAATTTTAAAAATCAGCATATAGCTTCTTGAATTCATGGTACTAGAGCAATTGAATATCAATGGGAAAAGAAAAGAAAAATCAGAAACTCACACTGACATAAACTTCTCTTTTTTGAGACAGGATCTTACTATGTATCCAAACTCTCCAGCCTCCACCTTGAAAGTGCTGGGCTTACAGGTGTCGGCCACAATGCCCAGTTTAAATGTCATTTTTTTGTCTAAAAGGCAACTCAAAATGGATCATAGAGATGAAAATGTAAAAACATAACAATTTTATAAAATGACATAAGAACTTCAGGATCTAGGGTCAGATGAAGAATCTTTAGACTTGATTCTAAAGGCCCAGTCATCAAAGGGAAAACTCAACAAGCCGAACGTTATCAAAATTAAAAATTTTACCCTGTAAAAAGTCCTGTTAAGAGGCCGAAAATAAAAGCTACACAGTGGGAGAAAATATTAATGAATCATCTACCTAATAGGAACAGTGAATGCACATCCCACATTCAGGAGGCTGAAGGGGGAGGGGGAGGAGTTCAAGGTCATCCCCAGCTACTTGAGAAGTTGGAGGCAGGCCAGCTGGGCCTACTGGAGACCCTGTCTTAAAGGACCAGTAGGGGAGGAAAGGGCAAGGCAGAGGGGAGGACCAGGCAGGGGACACTGAGAGGAAAGGGGGAGGGGGAGGGGGAGGAAGGGGAGATTTAGAATGGAAGGAACCTGGGCAGATAGGACGTGGATTAAAAATAAAATGAGGACTTGCACCGCTTCCGTCCGGATTGGGCGCCTAGAAGATCGGAGGGAACCTGTTGGCCTGAGAGGGAAGGGGCTCCTTGGGGGGGGTGGTTTTGGTGGAAAGGATTTGACTGCTAACATTTGAAAGGCTTTGCGGGATTCTTACTCTGGGGAGCTGGAATCCACAGACCAAAAACCCCAGGGAAGTGTTCTCAATCAGGTCCTGGTGCTCAGGGTTTCCAATTTCAAATACTGGACAGAGAGAGATAGCATTGATGAAACTACTTCCTGGTGCCCTACTTGCCCTATTGCCAGCAGAGTGGTGCAGCGGAAGCGTGCTGGGCCCATAACCCAGAGGTCGATGGATCGAAACCATCCTCTGCTAGGGTATACTTTTTTTTTTTTTTTTCCATTCTCGAAGCAGGTACTCAGAAAATAGAACAGAACAGTCACAAAACAAAGTAGCAGGAGCGTTCCCCCCACCTGCTGGTCCACACTTGCCTTGCGTGGTCCTTTTCAGCCCTTGGCAGCTCCTTTTCACCCTCCCACCACCGCCTTGGTACTGTTTGCTTGACTGAAATGTTCAGTATTGTCTGGAGACTCAGAGGTCTTCCCTTGACTGTCGTCCGCCTTGTTTTCTTCTTACCAAGTTGTTCCTGTCTTTAGAGGTTATTTGAGATGGTGTCACTTTGTAGCCCAGGCTGGTCTTGAAATCCTCCTGCCTCAGCCTCCTTGTTCTGGTCTTTGAATAGGAAGAAAGTAAGAAAACAGTTGGGAGGAGAGCACCAAGAACAAGACGCAGATGCTGCGACTCCAGGTGCAGAGGGGGTACAGATCAGATAATGGGGCCCCACCTTGCCTTAGGGGAAGGGGCGGAGGAAGGATTCAAGTAGAAAATTAGAGGTGAAGAAGGGGGACGATCGAACAAAGTAAAAAGGAGGGAGCGTAATGGGAGGGCACAGGAGAGGAGGAGGAGCACGTGTGGAAGGGAGGGTGATGGAGATGCAGAGAGAGATGAAGGATGCAGGAGCAACTGGATGTGGATGCAGCGCAGGAGTGGGAAGGAGGATGGCATGTCCCTGGACCACGCGAATTTCCCTGAATCAGCCTACAGAAGCAGCTTCAAATTCCATTCCTGAGATGGAGCTGCAGCGCAGCCAGCCTCCTCCACTGCACCACCAGGTTGTCTATGGCCTTTAGTTCTTAACAACCTCCACTTCTGCAAGAGACGACTGGGTTTTGTGGTCCTGGTGATTGAACCCAGGGCCTTGTGCTGTACTGAGCAAATGCTCTGACTTTGACCTGTGTCCTCAGCTCTGTTCTTTTTATCTTGAGGCAGGGTCTCACTAAATTGCCCGTGGGAGCCCAGGCAGGACTTGACCTTGAGATCTGCCTGTCTTTTTAGAGGCTAGACTTATAGCCTTGCAACACCATGACTGGCTCCGTCTACATTTTATCTTAATTGAAATTTTGTGCATTTCATATAATACACCTTAATCATGTTTAGACTCCTTCCTCTATCTATACCTCCCATAGCACCCCTGCTGGATTTCATGCATTTTGTCATCTATGTTAAGGCCTATTGAATCAAGCTGTATACCTAGATGTCCCTTGGTGTAAGTTCATCCACTGGAGCCTGGTCAGCCTATCTAGAGTCATGCCCTTAAAGAAGATCAACTCTCCTTCACAAAGCAGTATTCAGATGCCAATGGTTCCTCAACTAAAGTTGGGGCCTCCTGCCCAATTCCCTAGTTCTAAGCTGGGTTTTAATCTGATTGAGTTTATATGTCTTGTGCATGCTGTCACTATTGCTGTAAGTTCATATGAGCAAGTTCCCAGAAGCCTGGAAGAAAGACTCTGTTTCCTTGTGGTCATGTATCACCCTGGCTCTTGGAGTCTTTCTGCCTCCTCTTCCACAATGGTCCTTGAGCCCTGGGTGGATGAGGTCTAATATAAGAGTCCTATCCAGGGACATGTACTCTGCAATCTCTTATTCTCTACACTTTGGCCAGTGTAGTCTTTGGTGTTACTTGCCCTCTGTTGTATGAGGAAACTTCACTGGTGAGGGTTGAAGGGTGCAGTAGTGTTTTCTCTCCCCCATTCCACCATGTTCTATGAACCTTGGGTGTAGAGGTTCCATGGTAGATGTGTCACTTAGGACTGGGCATCTCACAGACACTTATTCTCTCTGTATGACCAGTTGTGGAACCCTAATAGTCTCCATCTGTTGCAAAAAAGAAGCTTCTTTGATGAGTGGTGACAGGTATACCTGTCTGTAAATATAAGAATTCATATTTAGCATACAGTAGGAAATTATGCTTGTCTAGAGATGTGACAGATGTAGGGTTTTCTCTAGGATCTATGACTTCTCCAGCCATGTGTATTAATTAAAAAAATTTTTTTGGATGGAGGGTTTCACTATGCAATCCTGGGTTGCCTGGAACTTGCTATGTAGACCCAAGCTGGCCTCAAAATCACAGAGATCCACCTGCATCTGCTGTCCTGTGGAGAGAAAAGGTAGAAAGAATGCCTTCAGGCAAATGAGATTTTTCTGGGAGGGGGGGTCTTTTTGAGACAGGGTCTCCCTTAGCCCAGCTGGCTTGGAACTCACTATGTAGACCAGGCTGGACTTGAACTCACAGAGATCCATGTGCCTCTGCTTTCCAAGTGCTAGGATTAAAGATGTGTACCACCATGCCCAACACAAATGAGATTTTTTTTTAAACCCTAATATTAAACACAGTGTAATCATTTCTATCAGCAGTCACCTGTAGCTAAATAGTGAGTTCAAGGTCTACATAAGACCCTGTCCCAAAACACAAAAAGGAATTTAAAAAGAAAAGAAAAGCAAACAACAAAACTGTAAAAGACAAAAACTCACAAGTGTGTTTTAAATTTTCTCTCATGTTGAATAATGCAACTAAAAGTTTCAGAACCATCAAAGTACGATTTAAGCATGACACTGCTTAATAAATACCTTTGAGTTGTTAATGACTCAATAACCTCAATATCGTAAAGTAGGAGGCCTCACGTACACCCACACCCACACCGCAGGGTGTCAAACCAGCTTTGCAAGACTATTTTCTCACAGAGGGTTAGTGGGTATTGGTTCCTCACAATGCACTTTAGGGACACTGAACTGAGACACCTGTGGGTCTAGCGGAAAGGAATAGGGCCTCCTATAGAATGCTACTTAGCTCATTTTCAAGCCTTACCATGACAGCCCCTCTGAAAATACGCCGTCAGTTTTCTGATATTTTCCCTCGTTGAGAGAAGATACACACGGGTGTAAGTAGAGACAGAAACAAATGCCTGCCTCCCTTGTCTGTGTAAACTCTCTCCGCTGTCATAGAGGGATGACGTTCTCACCCAAAAATGTATATAAAAGGAAAAGCCGACATCAATGGCCTGTGAGCCAGTGGAGGAACTTAGAAGGCTGTTAGCTAAACACAAAGAACAAAAGCCAGGCAGGGTCACTGGACCCTCACCTGAGTATACAGCCACTCTTCCCAGCCAACTAGTCCAGCCTTGGAAGATAAAAGAAAAACAAGAAAGAACGCAACAGAGGGATGCTTTTGGAAGCCCTTGTCAAGAAATTCCAATGGACTCTCATATGAACATTTGAAAATTACCCTGTTCTGACTTTTTTCTAGTTCCCTGTCTAGAACTTGTAATGCTAATTACTCTTGCCTTTACTTCTCCTTCACATCTCCTATTTGTGATTCAAGGACTTTCTTTTCCCCTTAGAGACCAGAGTGATTCAATATGGCAGTCTTTTAGATAGACCCACTGAAGGGGCACTCCAGTTGCCTCACCCTGCGTCCCTGTTCAGCGTGGAAGAAGCCAGAGCGGTCTGTGTCCCTATTCCCTATTGCCAATTTGGGTAACCCCTTCAGAGGATGGTGTGATAAGAGTAGGAGGTAGGAATTGGCTAGGCAGTTAGGGAAAGTCCCCAAAGAAAAGTAGCCAGTTTCTGGGCTGAAAGTCAAAATGTCCTTGGGGCTGTTAGCAATATACTCTGTTCCAAAGGCCAAAAATGTCAAAAGTATTTGGGAGCTTGTATTTAACCCTTAAAAGATTTTAGTGTTACCTCTTCAGAGGAGGGAATGTTGAAGGGGAGGGAGTGGGCACAGATTTGATGAAAACACCTTCTATGCATGTATGAAATTCTCATTAAAGTTTTTGTAAAAGTTAAAAAAACAAAAAACAGCCAGGCATGGTGGCACACACCTTTGATCCCAGCACTCTCGAGGCAGAGGCAGGCGTATCTCTGTGAGTTCAAGGCCAGCCTGGTCTACATCGTGAGTTCCAGGACAGCTGGGGCTACAGGGAGACCCTGTCTCAAAAAGAAAAAAAAAAAAAAAAAAAAGACAAAGAACAAAGCAAAACAACAAAACCTCAAAACACTGGCCTGTGTCTGTAACCCCACCAGCACTTAGGACACAAAGGCAGAAGGTCAGGAGTTCAAGGTCATATAACGAGTTGAGGCCAGCGTGGGTGCAAGAGACCCTGTCTCAAAACAAAACAAAACCCAGACCCCAGAGGACATCATCATCCTTGACAACACAGGCTTTGCCAATGCCTGGGCTCTTCTTTGAAGAAGAAAACTCCGATAGGATTATGACCCAATTGCTTTCAAAGTTTTTAAAAAGATAGTAATAAGCTGTGTGGTATTGGGAAAGCCCACAGAAGTATTTTTATTGGATTCATAAAATACAGTCAGTTAGCCAGGCATGGTGGCGCACGCCTGTAGTCCCAGCACTTGGGAGGCAGAGGCAGGCAGATCTCTGTGAATTCAAGGCCAGCCTGGTCTACATAGTGAGTTCCCAGCCAGCTGGTGCTACAGGGAGACCCCATTTCAAAAAGACATATATGGTCAGTCAGCTTGCTCCTGACTGCCAACAGCAGTGCCACAGTGGTAAGAGGAAACAGTAGTCAACAGGCAAGGTGAAACTCCCAATGGATTTCTAGTCATCACCTTAACCACGTAACCATGACCACACAAAGAATATGTAACTTTTTAGGATAGGGAGCAGAACTGAGTGATAGTCTCCTGAAGGTCAGCTTTTCTAGCAGTAGGTGCTTTTAGTCTGTTTTTACTGCTTGAGATCTGTCCATGGAAATCATGCTTGCTGGCAGATTCACACACAGCCCTTCATCCTCACAGCTGGGAAGACCTTTTCTTCTGATGTTTTAAAGAAAGGAGCCATTTCCAGAGACTGCCTCCCTTGCTTGTTCAGCTTCCACGCTGAGAACCCACAAAGTCCATCCGACAACTGGGACACTATCTAAATTTGCCGCTGAATTTTGAGTTACGGAAACAAAACCTGAAATAAGCACTTGCTGTTGGCCTTTTAAATAAGTTCTGGAAACCATACAACAAAAGTTCTGAAACTGATTTCAATATTTTATTTATTTTATGTGTATGAGTATATTGCCTGCATGTGCACTAGTGTACCTGTGTCGTGCAGTGCTCGAGGAGGTCAGGAGAAGGGTGTTGGGTCCCCTGGAACTGGAGTTACATCCGGTTGTTAGGCACCATGTGGGTGCTGGGAATCAAGCCTGGGTCCTCTGTAAGAGCAGCCAGTACTCTCAAACACTGAGCATCTCCCCAGCCCCCCTGAAACTGATTTTAAAAAGGAATAATTCTACAATGCTAGTATCTGGAACACCAGGACACGGTTGGAGCAAAATGCTGGTCATTGAAATGTGCTTTGAATTCTGCAGAATAACTTCATCATATGCATAATATAATTTAATCCTTATGTCACAAATGAAGAATCAGAGTCAGCGAGAAGGCTCCTGCTCACCCGGCACTTGGGATTCAGATGGACCAGTACCTCGGTTTTCTTGGATGACGGTCACTGCTTCCTGCTCTTGGGCACTGCTTTTCAGCAGCATCTCTAAGCACCTCACAGATGGCTAACATGGGTAGATGCACATTTCCCCCAACCACTTAAGGAACTAAACTGGCAAGCAGCATGTTGAAATGTTACTTCTCAAACGGACCCACATTCATTCATTATCTTTTGGGGTGGAGTACCAAACTGAGGTTACCAAGGAGACATCCTGGTCATCAGACGTAAGAGCATGGTTTCAGTGGGGTTAATTTAAAGCCATTAGTCCAGATGATGTTCATTAATGAAATTCATTCCCACAATATTTATGTGAGTGTTTTTCCTGTGTGTATGTAAGTGTACCACATGTGTGCAGTACCAGCAGAGGTCAGAGGAGGGCATCAGATCTCCTGGAACTGTAGCAAATTAATCTCAACTGTTGAGCCATCTCTCCAGCCCCTGAATATCCAATTTTTAGATGTATTTTCATTCTTTTTTATTTATTTATTTTATGTATATGAGTGTATTGGCTGCATGTATGTAAGTGTGCCCATGTCAAGCCTGCGGAGGTCAGATCTCCTGGAACTGGAGTTATGGGTAGTCATTGGCCACCATGTGGGTGCTGGGAACCCAACCCACCCAATTTGTAAAAGCAGTCAAAGCTCTTAGCCGCTGAGCCACCTCCTCAGCTCCGGTATTTTCACTCTTACAATTAGATTAAAAATATTCTTTTCTGCAGCACATTTTCCTTTGGTTAAGCTTACTTCCAAGGGCTGGAGAGATGGCTCTGTCCTTAAGAGCTCTGGTTGCTCTTGCAGAGACCAGGGCTTACTTCCCAGCACCCACATAGTGAGTGGCTAAGGAAGGTCTGTAACTCCAGTTCCATGAGGTCTGGGATCCTCCTTCAGGCCTTTACAGGCCTTCCAGGACATGGGTGCACTTACATGCATACAGGCAGGATACTCATATGCATAAAATAAAAAAAATAAATAATAAATAATTGAAAAAAGATTTCTCTGCAAGTGCTATCACAGTCACCGCTTAAAACAGACACCCCAGACCCCCTTCACTTCCTGATTTTGTAGAGACACTTTCTTGGACAGGCCCAATCTGCTGATCCAGGACAACGCCCTGAGACAGCTCAGTAAACCTCAAAACGAATTCACGGTGGCAAGGAATGTGGCGCCACATTCCACAGTGTGATCCCAGCACTTGAGAAGGGAGGATCTCCACTACACAGCAAGTTCAAGGCCAAACTGCCACCCTGTCTCAAAATAAAACAAAATCAAAGGAAAACAGAGAACATAGCCAGCGGCACGGCAGTAAACCCAAACGATTTATGCAAAGAACCCAAGTATCCTTATAGTTCTATAGAGAAACTACAGAAGTGGGGAGCGCTTCGTACCCAGAGACAGGGCTAGCCTTGAGCACCAGGGCCACTTCCCGAAGTTTATGCTCGACCCATCTCCATCCCCAGAATTAGAAAAAGCCCAGGGTTTGGAGCTCCCGGCTGTGAAGAGGAATTTATTTAACGCCCCCCTCCCGACCCCACTCTAACAAACCGCCCAAGTGTCCGACGCGCGGAATCCGCTGTGTTCATGTAACTTGAGTCACTCGTCTTTACATTTTGCGTCTTCTTGGGTCCGAGTCCTTGGCCACCCTGTTCCTCCCGGTCCGGGACCTGGGGCGGCGTCGCAGCTGCGGTGGACCCCCGGGAAATCAGGGTCACCCTGTTCCCAGGCTCGGCTGCAGGCTACGCAGAGGGCTCCTGGCTCGGAGTTCGCCCCTAGAATGGCCCGTGCGCTTCCCGCTCAGGGCTGCTCAGAGCAGACCTCCCTGACTCCGCAGACATCGGCCTCTCCGCACGGTGCCCGTGCGCTTTGGCTGGGTGTGAGCGCTTTCCAGCGGCGGGAGGACCTGCGCAGAACTGCGAACTTCCTTAGCGCCAGGCCTCCGGAGAAGACGCCTCCATTAGTTTATCTGAGTCCTTCAGACACCCACTAGAGCAGGTAGTCGTGGCCGAGTGGTTAAGGCGATGGACTTGAAATCCATTGGGGTTTCCCCGCGCAGGTTCGAATCCTGCCGACTACGGTTTTACCTAGTACCGGTACAAGTTCAACTATCTACAGGTTCAACTCGTGACTTTACCACAACATACATGTACTTGAAACTTATCTGTATATTTCACCAAATATCTCTGTCGTGCCTTCAGGCCTCCTGAGGGGGTAGGTGTTTGAAGACCTGAGTTAGAGATCTGGTACTAAGGACGGAATCTCAGACAGCTAGGCAAGTGTTGTATCACTGAGCTACATTCCCCAGCATGTGGCCACCCTACGTTTTATTTTGAGACAGGGTCTCACTAAATTGCTGGACTAGCCTTGAACTTGTTCTGTAGCCCATGATGGCTGCAAATTCAGTGTAAGCCTTCTGCGTAAGGCTCCCTAGGCCTGTACCACCATGCCTGGCTAATATCACCATTATTTAGGTAAAGGAACAGCTGAATGACGCACAATGAAACAACGAACTGAACACTTCTAGACAGGGTTATGAGCCCACATTTCATTAGTCCAGGGGGACAATCCCAAATTACCAGGTTACTAGAAGGTTCAGGGTCAGGTTTATTAGTTTCCCAGAGCGCTGAAGAGCAAACCTTATGTTTCAAGCACTTGCTACAAACTACCAGTTCAAAGGCTTTTCGTCTTTGTGATCTGCAGATCCACAGAACATTCATTTCACAGATCAGAAGGCCTGCGAGGTTAAGACAAGAAAGCCCGGAGGCCCGGCTCCTGACAGCTGGCTGTCCCAGTCTCTGCTCAAGATGGACATGGGCTGCCCTGCTCACCCTTCAGAGTTGGTTCTCTGGCCTTGTCCTCAGTGGTGAGAGATGGCAGGCCAGTACCATGTCTCTGGGACTTTCGGTGTGTGGGGTTGGGGGCCACACTGCTGCCCATAGGGGGTCCCTGGAGGTGGTGCTGTCTTCATGTAGACAATATTGTCAGTGCAAGCAGCTGCTTGCTTTGGGGGTGAGATGCTTCTTTGTTCATGAAGACCCCTTTGCTCCCAACACATACACATTAGACCTTTTCAGTCCTTGGACACCAGCCATTGAAAACAACTTACTCCAACCAGATGGAGTTCTGAGTTCACAACAACATGAGGGAGACGTAACGAATCTCTACCCAGACAGTTGGAGAGACTGTAGTTTTGTCACACATAGTGGAAGAGAGTGGGAGACAAAAAGGGGGGGAACCCATCTCTATGAGGAAAGGAAGCTGTGGAAGGGGGTTACCCATCTCTATGAGGAAAGGAAGCTGTGAAAGGGGGGGGAGGGTAACCCATCTCTATGAGGAAAGGAAGCTGTGAAAGGGGGGGGAGGGTAACCCATCTCTATGACGAAAGGAAGCTGTGGGTAGTGGTTCCTGCCTGGAATCCTGTCATCAGGAGGTGGAGTGGGGCTGAGGCACCAAGACTGCCATAGATGAGTTCAAGGCCAGTCTGGACACACACCTTTAATCCCAGCACTCGGGAGGCAGAGGCAGGTGGATCTCTGTGAGTTGGAGGCCAGCCTGGTCTATGTAGTAAATCCAGGCCAGCTGGGGCTCCAGGGAGACCCTGTCTCAAAAAAAAAAAAAAAAAAAAAAGAAAAAAAAAGGAAAAAAGGAGAAGAAAAGAAAAAGAGTTCCTGATTTTTCTTAATTTTACGTCAGGAGAAAGTGGCTCCTCAGTTCTCCCGGCTGGAGACCCCCACAGTCTTCCTTCAGCACTGCTTCCTGCTGGTTCATCATCTTCAAGGTCGGAAAGTGTTCCTGGGCTTCACAAGTGACTGGAAGGAGAAAATACATTCTGAAAGTTATGTGTCTAGCTCTTGTCCAGAAGAAATAAAGATGGTACCAAATTTCTGGGTGAGAGAGAAGATAGAGGGGCACAGAATGAGAAATCGCTGAAGCATCAAGAGGGAGGAGCTGAGGTCACAGCCACAGGGCACAGGAGAGAAACACACCGCAACATCTGTGAGGAACACTGGTTTCAACTGGTCATTATCAGAATTTCAAGCTTCTTATAAAATTATTGGCTTTAAAGATAAAAGAACTAGTTAGGGAGTTAGTCATAATACATGACCAACGCAGTGATAAGGGGAATGCAGTCACAGTGGACCGAGTATTCGGTGCTGTGGGAAGAGAAGCAACCACAAGAAACTTGAGGAAATGCCATGAGTCAGGGATTTTATACTCAGCTAAGATGTATCTTATGGGACTGGAGAGGCGGCTCACCACCTCTAACTCCAGCTCACAATGAGTTTTGTGGGGCTGGAGAGCTGGATCAGTGGTTAAAAGCACCTGCTACTCTTGCAGAGGACCTGAGTTCAGGTCTCAGAACCTACACTGGGCAGTTTATAGCCTCCTGTAATGCCAGTTCCAGGGGATCTGACATCTTTTCCAGGTCTCCTCAGGCAGCTCCTCCTACTCTGTACACACATAGACACAGACAGACACACATACATATGCACAAATTCATCTTTTTTTTTTTTTTTTTTTAAAGCTTCATTTTAGCCAGGCATGGTGGCACACACCTTTAATCCCAGCACTCAGGAGGCAGAGGTAGGAGGATCTCTGTGAGTTCAAGGCCAGCCTGGTCTAATATGGAGTGCCAGACCAGCTAGGACAACAGAGAGACCCTGTCTCAAGAAGAAAAAAAAACAAAACAACTAATTGTGGGTTGTTGCCCACCAGCCCACGAGGACAAAGGGAACGGAAGCAAGGAACAGGATCAGGACGGCCAGTGAGCACTGAGGGAAGAAAGCCCTTCCGGGGAGGCAGGTTCAGTGATGCAAACAGCTCCGTTTATTCAGTGGGGGTTACAGAAAATATAGTGCGGAGGCAGCAGCCAAAGCTTCAGCTGATAGGTGCTCATAGTATGCTTTATTTACATGTGGTAGGGGATCCTATCATCCCACTATAGGGCAATGCCTAATTATCATATAGAAAAAATCTGGGGGTAGTTTTTACTCCAGGTAACTATGCCAATGGTCATGTTCCAAATAAGGTCAGGTATCTGTGCTTGGCGGCACTTTCCAGGTAAGTCAGGCAGGAAGCTCCTGCTGAGAAAGGAGCCAACCTTAACAGCAGGGTTCCTCAACAACTAATAAAATGCAACCATCGATTTGGGAAAAAAAAAAAGCTTAATAATTGTGCACATTAATACATTGGAAGGTAGGGAATGAATGATGCTAGCAAATTGGCCTCAACTGTTCATAGCAAACTCCCCCTCTATCCCTGACTTGTAGCTTCATGGTTTATCCCTCTCTCCCAACAGCCACTGAAACCAGTTTATATCTATATATAAAACAGCAAGATAGTCACAAAAACCCAAATATTGGAAATCTTAAATGACTCAAGGTAAATGGCCATATAAGACTTGTTATGTTTTGAGTTGAGGCAGACGGACAGGGAAAGTTTGGGGAAAATCTATAATTATATTTCTTCAGTGTCCATCTGGTCACTGTATCACAAAACACCACCAAACATTCCCTTTATTGGTTGAAATGAGGACCTTCAAGGAGCTTTCATCACCTTTAGCTTTGTCTTGGCTCTAGCTTACCTCTTGGTGAGATCAACAGAGAGACTCATAGAACAGCCCCTGCTTCCTGACACCTTCCAATTTATACAAAACCTCCATCCCTGTAATCCTCCCATGTCATTTAACTAAAGTTCACTCTTGATCTAGTGATTTCTAGCACGTGGACTAACTGGTGGTTCACTTTGTGTGAGTTCTCCCTTGCCTCAATGAATAAGCAGCAGAAGGTTCCTGACAAGTCAGGCTGACTGGCATCAACACTGTCCACACAATCTCTGTGGGTTACAGTTCAAATGCAGGTGGTTGGGTTCACATAAAATTCCTGGCTAGCCTCAATACTCAATATGCAGTGCAGGTTGGCCTTGACATTGAATCGATGACCTCCCCCCAAGTACTGGAATGACAAGTTTGCAAGGCCACTCCTGGCTATTATCTTTGTGAAGACACAGAGTGAAGGCACAGAGGGGGTGTTCGGTATGAACAGTTGAGGCTAACTCGCTGGCTTCTAATATCTTCCACAAAGCCAATTTTTAATATTTAGTGCTTACATTTTTAATAGAACTCACTACTTCCTAAAAAGCACATTAGTATTATTTGCATATTTGCTTTTATTTTACATAAATATTAATTTGTTATATAGTTCATTCTGTTTCTGAAATAGTTACCATATTTTTCTAGATACATCCATGTAGTGAAGTGTGGCTCTATTCTTTCAAATACTATATAATACTTTCTTTGACACAAAATGAACCTTTTTTGTTTTGTTTTGTTTTGTTTTGGTCTTTTTGAGACAGGGTCTCCCTGTAGCCCCAGCTGACCTGAAACACACCGGATCGTGATTTTTCTTTTTAATTTTATTGAAATTTTGTGTATTTCATACAGAACATCTTAATCGTCTTTATACCTCCTTTCCCTTTCTCCCCCTCCCATACCCCCCACACACTTGAATTCATACATTCTGTCATTTGTGTTAAGGTCTGTAATGTCAAGTTAATGTCCCTAGTCAGCTATCTATAGTCCCTCCCTTTAAGAAGATCAGCTCTTGAGCAGGGCATGGTGGCGCATGCCTTTAATCCCAGCACTCAGGAGGCAGGGTAGACAGACTTCTGTGAGTTCAAGGCCAGCCTGGTCTATGTAGTGAGTTCCAGGCCAGTTGGGGGCCACCACTGCACCAATGTCCTTTGCTGTGCTGGTCATTGATGTGTTTTTTTAGGCCTTGAAGCTGGGGTTGGACCATGGATTAATGTTCTCTCTTACCAGTTTGCGTAGAGCTCTCCAAAGCTATGAGAGCTAGCCTTCCGGGGAGGAGGATTCCAGGTCAGTTCCAGCTCCGTTGCTCCAAATCCTGTGTTCAAAGTATGTCCTGAGTTCAGCAATAGGGTCTTACCTTCAAGTTCTGGGAGGCAATCAAGGACTGTGGTGAAGGCCTGTGTAATTTTGGGAGTCTCTTGGACCACCCTGGCCAACAACTCAAAGGAAGGTTTCTCCTGTCTGCTACTGTCGCTACTTGTTATGTAGCCTTCAGTTATATACATGGATTTATGTAGAGATATTGTATGAGTAATTTTTCAGATTTTTGGACTAATACAAGTCCCTCTGTTTTTTTTTTATACTAGCTAGGCATTATTTATCTCTCCTTTCTCTCTCTCTCCCTGTCTTATCCTCCCTCCCCACCCTCCCCATTTAAAGTATTCCCATTTTCCCCATTTCTCCCTTGATAATTCCTATCTATTGTAGCCCCATCTCCCTTGAGCTCCTTCTTCCCCTTTATCCCCATAGTTCCTTGTACCCCTCCCTCTCTCCACCCATTTAACTACCCCCTTTATACACATTTCTCCCTTATAGTGATTATTTTTTAACAGAGCTGGGATGGAAGCCAGGGTCTCAGGCATACTAGGCAAGCCTTCTATACTCTTAGTTCTAGGTTTGTTTTCTAGTTACAGTTGAGGGTTCCTTTCCCATATTATAGTCATTATAATAGAGTGGAATTCTATCCCTACTTGCTCACCTATACTTAGTGGGTACAGGGCTTACAGGGTCTACAGATAATAGCACAAGATTAATTTAGGTCATTTACATAGCACTTTCTCTGGGGAAAATAAAAGCTAGACAAAAAAATACATGTATACACACATTTTGTTTTGGTTTTGTTTGAGACAGGGTCTCCTTGTAGCCCCAGCTGGCCCAGAATTTGCAATGTAGACCAGATGGTCTCACAGAGATGTGCTTGTCTTTGCCTCCTAAATGCTGGGACTAAAAGCATGTGACACTGCCACAAAAGTGAACGAGGTCCCACCGAGATTTGAACTCGGATCGCTGGATTCAGAGTCCAGAGTGCTAACCATTACACCATGGAACCTCTCACAAGTGCTTATGATCCTACAGTGTGTAGTGATGAATTACAGGAACACTGCTAACTAGTTTTAATCAAAGTATGTACAAATTCCTCTGTAGCCCAGGTTGGTCTCCATCAGCTTACACTGTAGCTGAGGATGGCCTTGAACTCTGGGTCCTTCTGCTTCCTGCACACAAGTGCTGAGATCACAGAGCGTTACCACATCTGGTTTTCAAAACCCAAATTCTTAATCTATGCCTCATCACATCTTTCAAAGAAAATCCAGGAGAATTTTATCTATTTTGTCAATGACACTAATTCATAAAGTGTGTCATTTCCATCCCTATCACACACAGTCTGTACTGACACTGAATCTTGATGGTCCTTGTCATTTCTGGGGATGTGACTCAGTGATAGGACTCATGCTTAGCCCGTTAGTGGTTCTAGAATTGGACTGACCGTCTTATATTTATTATGTGATTTAATGCCCAGAAATTCAGTGAAGAGGGCATTCTTAGTACTTGTTTGCGAGAGAGAGAGAGAGAGAGAGAGAGAGAGAGAGAGAGAGAGACTGTAGCCCAGTCTGGCTTGGAACTCACTGCAATGCTCCTGCCTCAGCCTCGGACTGCAGAAGTGAACTGCCTTCACGGGCTCAGTCCTCCCCCGCCCCCTTGTTAAATGGGTACTCGGAGACATGAGGATTTCATCTTTTCTATGGGCAACTTTGCAACTTCAGGCACAGGATATTTTTTGTCACATAGATTATCTAGTGATCCGATTCAGTCCACTTTGTCCAAGAAAATAAACTAATGCATTGACCCCAGGGAATTAACTGCTAAGAATCTCTTGCAGGACAGGGTTTAGCTTTTTACCATGTAACCTCAGAGATGCTCGAGAAATGGCCTTTTAAAACAAGTCTCTCCTTCACCACATTGTAGGTCGGTAGGTAAAGAAACCTGCAAAGGAAGCTGGAATTCCCGCTCAACCAGCTCCAACCAGTTCTTTCTCTCCTGACAGGGTGATGGCTGCGACATTCCTGATCTCACAAAGGAGATAGTTCTAGGTCAGGGCAAGTAGATGGACCAGGGTCTTCTCTTCCCTGCTCCCCCTTCTCTCTCCCCTCTCCTCTCTGATCCCCTCCTCTCTGCCCCCCCCCTTTCAGACAATTACAAAAACATCCTTTCATTAGCCAGGCTTTCAATAATCACCTTCCCAGGCTTATTGCTCCTCGTCCCTTCTCACAGCCCTCTATGGTCATAAACTGGAGCTTTTCCCCTAAAGTGAGGGGGCAGAACTTGGTAGCAGAGGGTCGTGGAGCAGGTTCCAGGATGATTTCAATTCCAAACACTCCAGCTTGGAAGGTGATCATAACACTTGGGCCAAAACAGACACGTAGTCGGCAGGATTCGAACCTGCGCGGGGAGACCCCAATGGATTTCTAGTCCATCGCCTTAACCACTCGGCCACGACTACACCTGTAGGGATATTGCGTATTGACCTAAAAGGCATCTTTCAGGTCGGTGTGAGCGGTCGCTAAGGAGAATATTCATTGTAAATTCCTTCCGCTGCCAAATCTGTACAGCAGCGCTCCTCTCCCTGCGTTTGGGGAAGCGTTTGCAAACGTGAATGCGCCTCACGAGTTTTACTGCAAAATAGGCAGAACGCAGAAGTCCTCCCCGCCCACCCCCGAGTTGTTTATTGTAAGCCTTTAGGTCACAACCAGCTAGAATTAATATGCAAGTTAGAGGCATTTGCAAGCACCGATCATGAAGTTGGATTAAATTGGATAGAAAGACAGGGACATGTAAAGCGACACAGCCCCTCACCCCAAAGACTCTCACAGCGAGATCAACAGCCTTGTTTACAATTAAACGCGTGCTCCGACCTCCTTGTGACTTAGTGTAAAGGAGCCTTTGACCTGCTTGATCTTCCTAGTCTGTAATCCTGTGCAGTGCTCAGAAACCACCTACGGCCTCATTAAAAAAAAAAAAAAAAAAAAAAAAATCCTCCAAACTTGAAAGTTCGTTAAGTGTGGAGAGTTACCGTGTTAGAGAATGACGTGGACACAGACTCCTTAGGGACCACTCACCCCTGGCGGGTTACCAAGGCAGTGCAAACTTCGTATTCTAACATACAGTGATACATAGTGATAAAGCCCACTTTCCCTTTCTTCAGCAGGAAAAATAAAGGTAAGACATGGTGAGCGGGAGAGAGGAAGTCAAGAAGAAAACGTGAGGCTGCAGGGTGCCGGGGTGGGGGTGGAGGTGGGAAGGCTTAAGTGTAGAAAGACGTCCAGCATGCCCGTGGGCGCGCGGGGGTAGAGAGACAGGTCTGTGCCAGGATCCCGAATCCTAGTCTGTCTCCATCCTTCAGCTGGGCGCTCTCTCCACCTGCCTCTGTTCTGAAGTAAACTTGTGCGCGGCGCTGGTGAGCCCCACCCTAGCTCTGGAAAGGGTTTCTCAGTAGGCGTGTCTCAGCCAGTTACCAAAGAAAAGCCCCGGATAAGAAAACCTGGGAGAATCCCAAAGCTACCGGTACGCAATTTAAAATCTCAAGCTCTCCAAGACAGAAGGAGCCAGAGATGCGTCCGGAGCTCCCGGGTTCCGAGTGCCCACGGACCAAAGCGCGAGCAGGCCTTTTCTGGACGCCCGAGGGTTGACGTGTGGGTCTAGCAAAACCGCAGATCCAGAGTTTGGAGAGGCGAGAATGAGAGGGTTTTCTTTTTCTTTTTCTTGGACAGGGACTCTGTAGCCCAGGCTAGCCTGGAATTCGTGGCTGAGATTACAGGCATGAGCCGCGCCGCTTGGCAAGCTAAGGTTTTGATACCGCTTCCGGTGGTGATAGACCCGGGCAGCGGAGAAGCCCCTCACGTCGGGGATCGCGTGTCTCACTGTCTTTTGTTCATTTCTGTGTGAGGTATTATAAGACATTGAAGACGCATTGTTCAATACCGAAGTAAATAGTCAGCAGCCCGAGGAACCAGGGGTTCCCAGAGGGGCTCTGTGGCGCAATGGATAGCGCATTGGACTTCTAGTACGTTTAAGGAATTCAAAGGTTGCGGGTTCGAGTCCCGCCAGAGTCGCAGGTGTTTTATACCTCCTGGACCCCTCTGTTGATTCAACAAATCTTGCGTTCATTTCCATACGGTGTTGTGGCCCTCACAGTCCTGCCACTTCCCAAAGGACCCCCAAAGGGTAAGACTTTCCGGAAAAGTATCTTCTTTTTCTTAAAAAAGTATTTTATTTATTTCTACTGTCGTTGAGTGAGCAGGGCTAAGGACCCCAAAGGGTAAGACTTTCCCGAAAAGTATCATCTTTTTCTTTAAAAAAAGCATTTTATTTATTATGTGTATGAGTATATTGCCTGCTAAGCACACGTGTGTTATGCAGTCCCGGTGCGGGGGGTCAGAAGAAGGTGCTGAATCCCCTGTAACTGGAATTACAGATGGTTGTTAGTCACCATGTAGGTGCTGGGAATTGAACCTGGCTCCATTTGCAAGAATAATCAGGGCTCTTAACTGCGGAGCCATCTCTCCAGCCCTGAGTAATGTCTTTTCTTTTTCTTTTTTTGTCTTTTTGAAACAGGGCCTGGAACTCACTGTGTAGACCAGGCTGGCCTGGAACTCACAGAGATTTGCCTGCCTCTGCCTCCCCAGTGCTGGGATTAAAGGCGAACGCCACCCCGGCCGGCTGAGTAATGGCTTTTCTTAAATT
This sequence comes from Nannospalax galili, assembly GCF_000622305.1. Taxonomy (NCBI): domain Eukaryota; kingdom Metazoa; phylum Chordata; class Mammalia; order Rodentia; family Spalacidae; genus Nannospalax; species Nannospalax galili. Next base: position 265,536 of record NW_008331504.1, read on the forward strand.
ACATTTTCTTTTTCTTTTCTACTTCTTGCTTGCTTATCTAAACTGCTTTCTAGCTGCACCAATTCCAGACCTAAGTCTCCTCCCTCTGGCCTCAGCCCAAGAAGGGCTCTACGGCAGCTGTAAGGTTTTAGTTCTAAGAGCTTAACCAAAATTCAACTTGCTTTAAAGTGAAATGTTATGGGTGAGCATGCCTAGAACTTACTTTGTTTCAAAATAAAGATGCATGAACCTTCTGTCCCCCCAAACTTCAAAATACACCGGTTTTGATGCTAAAACACTAAAGCTTTACTTCCTTAATTCTCTTGACTGGTGGTGACTTCTTTCAAGTACTCTGTGCATCTTCCCAGAAATTTATATATTGTGTATAAATACATGTTTATGAAATATGCAAAATATGGAATGATAGCTAAAATACTTCTAGGAATGTGCATTATATGCATATATAAACAAATTGTGCAATAGCCTTAGTTGTCAACTTGACACACCTGGGTAGGAGGAGCCTCATCTGTTGGGGAATTGCCTCCATTGAACTGGCCTGTGGCTATGTCTGTGGGCCATTTTCTTGATTATTGAGTGATGTGGGAGGGCCCAGCCCACTGTGGGTGGTGCCACCCCTGGGCAGGTGGTCCTGTATTGTACAAGGAAGCAGATGGAGCAGGGACCAGGGGAACAAGCCAGTAAGTAGCGTTCCTCCATGGCCTGTGCTCTAGCTCCTGCCTGCAGGTTCCTGCCCTGAATCCTACCTTGGGCTCCCTCAGTGATGAACTGCGACCTGGGAGATGTAAACCAAATAAACCTTTCCTCCCCAAGTTGGTATTGGTCTGAGTGTTTTGTTGCAGCAATGGAAAGCGAACTAGAACATGCTATACATGTAATTCATCTTTTCTGTGTAGTGATATGATTTAAAATGTGGTGATGTCTCATTCTTTATATATATCATGTAATATTTCATAGTATGGGCTCTACTACTCTATTAGAAAGACCTCACATTTTTTTTGTCTTTTTGAGACATGGTCTCCCCTGTAGCCCCAGCTGGCCTGGAACTCACTATGTAGACCAGGCTGGCCTTGAATTACAAAGATCTGCCTGTTTCTGCCTCCCTAGTGCTGGGATTAAACCTCACTTTTTTTATAAAGTAAAATTGGACTCTGGAATTTATCTATTTATTTTTTTCCCCAAAAAACATTGCTAAGGGTTTTATTTCTAACAAGAGGAAGATAAAATTAAAATAGGCTTCAGCTGGAACAAAGTTTTTTTCTTTTTCTTTTCCTTTGGAACAAATTGATTGCACACCAACACCCTTCTTTTACTACAGAATGAACCCAGGAGGAGGGAAGGAGGCCGGAGGAAGGGTTGAGGTTGGTGTGTGGACAAGTGAACACCAAAGCCTTCTTCAGACCGCACTCAGCTCACAACAAAGTTCATTTAAAACAAAGTGAGCACAGCTCTGTGAAGCTTCCTCCTCCTGGGTGGGGCAGTAAGAGGAAGGAAGAAGGTAGAGGAGGTGAGAGGGAGAAGGAAAAAGGGAGGAAGGCAAAAGAGTGAGAAGGGGAGGGGAGGTTAGTGTAGCATGGCCTGACCAGGGCCAGAACTGGGGAGAAGGGAAAGGCCCTCGGTTTGCATATCCCCTGGATCTGTCTCTGGAATGCTGCTGGCCAGCCCCGATGGGCACCCCCTGCCCACCTGACTATCTGCCTCTGGTGTCTGGAAATGCTTTTTTAAAAAAAAGAAAAAAAAGATTTTGTGTGCCACCTGAATGCAGTCAATGCCCGCAGAAGCCAGAAGAGGGCATTGGATCCCCTGGAACTGTAGTTACACATGGTTGTGATCCATGTGTGGGTGCTGGACACCAAACCCTGGTCCTCTGCAAGGGAGGCATTTACTTAAGCATAGGCGTTCACCGAGGGCAAGGAGGACTATATGCAATCACGTGTGGGCAGAGTTTCTCAAGAGAGTCCCTTTGAATATCTTAACGATATATATATATATATGATTTTGAACACCTCTCATTTCAAGGGCAGATTGTCTGGTATCAAGGGATCTGGCCCATCCTTGCTAAAGGCACCTCTGCTTCTGAAGGGAGAGAAACTGGAAGATGCCATTTTCGCAGGAAGCTGGTACGGCAGAACTGATCAGCCCTCCTCAACTCTCTCTCTCTCCCTCTCCCTCCCTCCCTCTCCTCCCTCCATTTTTTCTTAAACATAAATACCTATGATAAAATTTAGTTTATAAATTAGAATAAAAATTGACAGTATTGGGGCTGGAGAGATCGCCCAGTGGTTAAGAGCACTGGCTGCTCTTGCAGAGGATCTGGGTTCTGCTCCTAGCACTGACATGACAACTAACAACCCTCCATAACTCCAGTTCCAGGGGATCCCAAGCTCTCTACTGACCTCCACAGGCATTTACATGATGTAGGTGCACTTACATACATACATGCATGCAATACACTCATACATATATAAATAATAACACAGGGGCTGGAGGGATGGCTCAGCAGTTAAGAACACTGGTTGTTCTTGCAGAAAACCAGGGTTCGAATCCCAGCACCCACAGGGCAGCTAACAACTGTCAGTAACTCCAGTTCCAGGGGATCCGACAGTCTTTTCTGTCCTCCACAGGCATTGCAAGACATGGGTGAACTTACCTACATAAAATAAAAATAATAAAATATTTAAAAAATAATAAAAGAAACTAATATTGGCTAATAATAAAGTAGAATAATTATAGCCACATATTGTAATAGGATTGTGCAAATGTGTGTTCTCTCTTGGAAGAATCAAGGATTAACCTGTTTGAACTGCAGTTGATGGCAGAAAACTGAAACTATGAGTGTCAGCACAGATCAGGAGAGACGAGCACATGGGGTATGCATGACATATATCCACTTGTCAGTCTCTCAAGGGAGCTCCAACTCATACATATCCTTCGCCTTTTGTCTTTCCAAGCGCCCAACAAGATGCTTAGGTCCCGACACAAGATCTGCCACCGCAGCTGATCCTTTCAGAGACGTGTGGATATCTTCCCTCAGCTACATTTTACGTACAATATTAGCTGGACTGATTATTGTTGGATTGGTACCCACAATGAACTCACCATGCCCAACAAAAATGAAGATACCTGATTAACGGAGGCACTGTCCAATTTAGCAGGCTTAGCTGGGTGTGGTGTTTCACTCGTATGTAATCCCAGCACTCCAGGGGTCTGAGTCACTTGTACATGGACAACGGTCAAAGGGGACGTGTTGCTGCTCTTTCCTCTGTGAACTTTTCTCATCATACTGTGGCACCTGTCACTATCACTCCATGGAGAAGTGGGAGAGTGAGAAGGTCACGTCGGAGTGAGCAGGAAGCGATTCCCACACTATCCTCAGACCACGGTGGTAGTTTAGGCAGGAGAGGTGAGGGCTTAGGGGAGAGATGGAGGCTTGACCACAGTGCTGCTGCGAGAGGCACTGGAGGGGAAGGGGAGCCAACAGCTTACTCTGAAATTTTTGTGTTGGGGATCAAACCCAGGACCCACTAGTCAGGTGTGCCAATGCACACCTGTCTTCCGGCACAAAATGAACATATTAGAAATATGAAACCAAAGTGGAAATTCTCACTAGTTAAACAATTTTGAGATGTTCAAAAAGGAGCACCCCCTCTCCCTGCCTCCACCCCAACAATAACCCAACTGGAAGCATGTTTTGGAACTTAAAAAAAATAACTATACATTTATTGTTTGTGTGTGGACACGTCTGCAATGGCATGCATTTGGATGTCAGGATAACCCGCAAGAGTCAGTTCTCGGAGCAAGTGCCTTTCCCTACTGAGCCATCTGGCCAGCACGGAAAGAGCTTTTGATACTGATCAGTAATATTCTTCTAATCTGAGAATCCTCCATGCATTTGGCTGTATATTATCTGTCCATCCTTTTCCCATACAATGGGTCCAGGTGGCCATGCACATCCTTGTGTAATACATTTGAGCACTAAACCTGATCCTATAATGGGTACACCCTTAACATTAGTGTTGATGACACATCTCAGCTTTTATGCTATTCACAGTCAGCATAGTTAGAACACAGACAAGAAGAACTTCAGGTTTAGAGATGTCTTGGCCCTGGCGTTGTCCCACCTCTTGGGCCCAGTTCACCAGGTTCTTAATTATTCTCCAGGTACAGGGCTGAGGTTGTTCTTCTGGGGTCTCCATTTCTGCTTTCCCAGACTCAGCATGGCAATCTTTGTCATGGGAGGCTCGGTTGGGTGGTCTGATGTATCTGAGAGTACCCATCTGGGGGAGGATTCATTTTCTGGAAAGACATATGCATATCCTCATCCCATTGTTAGCAGAGGAGCTGGGCTTTCATTCCAGAGTCCTGACTCGGGGTCCCTCCAAAGCATCTGTGGCAAGGGCTGTAGGACAGTCAGTCCTGCCAGTGCTTGGCCACTGGAGAAATTCCTTGACCATTTAGTGTAGAAAAATTTAAGGATAGTAAAGACCTGTGAGAATTCTGTACTGTTAGCCCAGGTATAGGTGATTCCCCCATTTTTATTCTATTTATTTGACCTTTGAGGCGTTTGCATTGTCTTTCTATTATTGCTTGTCCAGTGGGTTGTAAGGAATGCCAGTGGTATGTGAAATACCCCCGATTTGGCAAAACTGTTGGGAATTTTTACTAGTATAAGAAGGCTCATTATCTGTTTTTATTTGATGAAATATCCCCAAAATTGAAAATGTTTGAATAGGTGTTTAATTACATCCTTAGTCATCTCTTCTGTGTGTGCTGTGGCATTTAAAGCCAAGGAATATGTATCTACTATACAGTGAACATATTTAAGTTTTCTAAATTCAGTTATAAGAGTTATATCAGTTTGCCAAATCATATTAGGGCATAGGCCATGGGGGTTGACTCCAGTCATGGGCCCTAAGGAAGAAGTGGAGCACACTGAGGGTGCTGTTTAACTATAAATTTAGCTTGATCCTTAGTAAGACGAGGATGTAAGGCTTTTAACATTTTTGCTGACTGATGAAGGAGTTGATGACTACATAAGGGATTATCTGTTTGTTGATTTAAGGAAGCTAATGGACCAGGCAGACCAGTATGGGAGTGTGTATGAGTCACAAAAAAAGGGGTGTTCTCTTTGGCAAATCTTAGTCCTCAGAGATAAGAATAACATTCCAATAGGTTCTCCTGGTTTATGCTGCAAAAAAGGCTGTTTCTAATTTTAAGAATGCCTGGGCGGCATATTCAGAATCTGTATAAAGAGTCAAAGTTGAGGGAAGAGTATGAAGCTCTGGAGAATAACAAAGTTCTGAGTGCTGAGCAGAAGCAGGAACAGGCATCTCCCAAGTATGAGAAATGTTTTGATTTGTTTGAAGCTGGTGTAAAAGAGCAGCAGCTTTTCCTCTGTTGAGTCCATCAGTAAATAAGATGTCTGCTCCTGGGAGAGGAGAGTGGGAAGTAACAGTGGGAAAGATAAACTTAGTAACTTGAAACAATTTTAAAGTTTCCAGGAGTGGGGTAATGAATACCAATATCTCCAGCACAGTTTGCAAAGGCAAGTTGCCATGAAGGGGAAACTGAAGCTACATAGTCAATTTCTTCCCATGTAAAGGGTAAAATCATTTTATCAGGGTCTTTACCCAAAATATGAAGAGTCCATAAAAGGGTTCTGTGAATTAAAAGAATTATCATAGAATAATAGGGTGTAATTTTTCTCTTCTTTTTTTTTTCTTTTTTTGGGGGGGTGTCTTTTTGAGACAGGGTCTCCCTGCAACTCCAGCTGTCCTGGAACTCACTATGTGGACCAGGCTGGCCTTGAACTCACAGAGATCCGCCTACTGTTGCGCCCACCCTGGCCAGCAAGGAAGACACAACCTCCGGTTCCTTCTCGTCAGCAATCTTTATTGCAGGAATCAAGTTGAGTTTCAGCGATGTCGTGGACGGCGAGCCCCGATCCACCTCGGGAGCAAGCTTATATATATTTCAGGCAGGGGAGAGAAATCTATCCCCTATTGGAGGATTTACTGGCTGCCAACCGTCACCTTATAAGGAAGGCAAGCATACTAGTCCCCTTAGATTGGCCAAGCTGGCGTGTCATCTGTAACCAGGAAGAGACAGCTGGAACAGGATCGAGCTAAGATGGCGGAATGCGGAAGTATGTGGATGCTACCACAGCCTACCTCTCCCTCCCGAGGGATTAAAGGTGTGCGCCACTATGCCCCACCATGCCGGGCAAGGGTGTAATTTTTTAATTAAGATGATGAAGGAGGTAAATACATTCTAATGGGCTATTAGGCTCTTGAAATATAATAGCTAAAGGTTGTTCTATATTTAGAATTATAAGAATTTGGATATCCTTTTGAGGATTAACTCTATTTACTCTTATCTGGTAAAGGGCTTTATTTACCAGTGCTAAGGCTTGTTTAGCATCTGTATTTAAATGTCTAAGAGAGTTAGGATCTGAGTCCCCTTCTAATAGAAAAGAGGACTTAGTTGCATGATAGTAAGATGAAGAGAAGGCCTGCACCAGCTTAGATGCCCTATAAATTGTTGTAATTGATTTAAAGTACAAGGATCTGGCAGCTCTATTGCTGGGGTGGTAGGGTGAAATTGATTATCTAGAATAACATATCCCAAGTAAGTATAAAGCACATGCTTTTGAATCTTTTCTGAGATATAAAGCTCATACTGCCCGAGAGCAATTGTTAATTTAGCAAGCATAACTTCTAAAAGCTGACTATAAGGGTGACTGAGGAGAATATCATCCATACAGTGAACAACAAGAACAGCAGGGGATTCCTTAAGTACTGGGGTACTCACTTTATGTACATAAAATTGACATATAGTAAGACTATTTTTCATTCTCTGTGGTAGGACTTTCTATCAATACTTTTGAGTGGGAACAGAGTGATTGTTAACAAGAATGGTCAGGATGTAAAGGCAAAGGAACAATCTTTTGTTTCAATAATCACAATAACATGTCCTGCCAGCACAGCTGCAGGATAGGGAGGGCCATCCTCCCTATGAAAAGCGATCCCATCTTTTTCATAGTGGCACTAACTTTTCTTAAATCATGTAAAAATCTCCATTTTCCATGAGTTCTTTTTTGTATCACAAATATAGGAGTGTCCCAGGGACTGTTAGAGGGCTCTAAATGCCCTGTATCTAATTGTTCTTGTATAAGACCCCATAAATGAGACAATTTATTACTAGAAATAGGCCATTGGTCCACCCAGACAGGGTCATCAGTTATTCATTGACGTTTTATGGGCTCAGAGCAATGGCCTTTAGAATTGGGGGTGATGCATAAAAGAATTATTAATAGCATAGGATTGTTTAGGGTTATTCTCAGAACTTTTGGTCCAGGCTGAGGAGAGAGACACCTGTAATTGTCCTAGCACATCTCTCTCTCAGAGACAGCCTGTGGTGAAAAATGGCTGAGCAGTTCTCTGGACCCCCATCTGGGTCTTCCCATGGAAGGGGGTGTAAAGGCTGAGGTGAGGAAGTAGTTCCTTCTACCCCCAGGAAGGGGGGGAGCTTTTCTTGTGGGCCAGTGTGATGGCCAATCCTCTGGCCAATCCTCATGTCTAATGATTGATCAGCCCCAGTATCTAACAGGCCATTTATAGCAATTCTCTGCACTATTAGGGTCATTGTAGGTTTAAGGTCAGATGTTACAGGACGGGTCCATAACGAGGGGGGTGGCGGGCAGGGGTGGGGGTGTGTTACTTCCATTGAGGTTACTGACCCTCTTGGTTGAGGTGCTGAGGGCTGCCCCATCTCTCATTTAAAGGTTTGCCATTTTTACTGAACAGAGAACTGCAGTTTCTAGCCCAGTGGAAACTCTTGACATTTAGGGCATTTTTTATTTGGTTTAGCTCCTGAGCCTGGCTCTGTGGAGGGTTAGACACAGACTGGCGGTCTATTGAAAGGCATTGTCTCACAAAGGAACCCAGTTTCCCGCGTTTATAACGTGTGTCTTTCCTCTGGGCAGGGAAAGCTTCCTCTAACGCAGCTGCCGTTACGCTAGCCTATGTTGAAGCCGATCCAACGTCCTGAGCAGCCTGCCCCCTAGAAGACAATCCTGACTTTTTACTGGAGCGATTGCTGCTTTGCATTCTTGATTTGAGCTGTCATAAGCAAGCTGTTTTATTAAAATCTGGGCGGCTTCTAAATGAGGGACCTTAGCCTCTACAGCTCTTTTGACCCTGGCTGAGTCAGCCCATTGTTCCTGTGGCTTTTGTCCCCGATCAGCCAAGCTAGCTCCGCCATTTCACTGTCAGGTGTAGCCCTCCAAGCTCTTAAGGCGAAGAGGCACACCTGATCAAAATATTGAGCTGATAAAACCTTTTGTGCCTCAGCCTCGGCATATTGGCCTTCTCCCTTAGGCAGGTCAGCTGTTATATTAACATTAGCTTGAGCATTTCTTGCTGCCTGTTCAGTGCATTCATCATAGTATTTAGAATTAAAAAGGAGCCATTGTCCCAGGGACAGAGCAGCCTGGGCGAGGTGCTTAAAATCCCAAGCGGTGACCAATTTGCAGCTAAGCTGGTTAAAGATGGCCATAGTAAAGAGGCCATGCATACCATTTTCCATCACAGCCTTATGCATACCCATAAGTGCCTCATAGCCAAAGGGCTGTGACTGGCTCAGCAAACTTACCTAAGTTACTCCATTTTGTTCAGAGCCATTTTAGCAGCAACTTTGCTCCACACCAAAAGGAAAAGGGGGTCAACCTTGGGTCTTGGGAAATTGTCGTAGCCATGAACTATGGAATGTGCTAATTCCAGACATTTTACATCTGGCTAACTGCTTGTTTTCACTTCTGTAATCTGCTTGCTATTTTAGGTCACCTTGACACAGGGCATAAGACCCCCCTGTTACTGTCTGACCACCGATAACTGCTGATCTTAGCTTTCTTACTGTACTTGTTGTGGCTAGGAAGCTAATTTTAAAATTACAAAGTTGATTGCCAAGTTATATGACTATCACTTGTCTGTTTAATGATTGGTTGTTGATTAATAGAGTCAAAGTTCTGCTATGTTGTACAAACCTGATTGGTTCACAAGTGTCCTGTTTGAATAATATTTCTGTAATCCTATAAAAACTCTGACACGACAATCATTAGGGCTGCTTCTAGTTCCGAGATAGACAGCCCGGCCGGTCGAAAATTAAAATTTACTTTTCCTAAAATGGTGCTGGTGATTTTTTTTGAGAACTCCGACCTATAACAGACTGATGCATCTTAAGCTCAGGGACGTTAGCTGCCACGGGGCAGGCTGGAGTATTAACAGGAGGGAACTGAGGGGAGGGATGTGGCGAGAGAGCCAGAGTTCCTCTAGAGAAAGTGTTTCCTGCGGGCAGATTTTGAAACACTGGAAGGAGAGAAACAGGGCCAGATGCAGAAGGCAAGGTGTAGGGAAACATATGCCATGGGGGTGCTGAGGAAGGAGGGGGGGAGAAGGAAGGGCTCTCAAAGTGGGAGGTAGCTCCCCCTTAGCATCCAAGGAGGGTGGCTGCACAGCTGGACAGAATGTGGGGGGGGGCTGCGCAGACAGCTGCCCATAGGCAGCTGAGCTGCTGGGGTAGGGGGTGGGGCCCTT
>NW_008331504.1:275206-279945 GCF_000622305.1 Nannospalax galili
TAAAAGGACCATGCATACCATTATCAGTGTTTCAAAGCCAAAAGGACTATGCATTCTAAGTTCAGGGTTGTCAGCTGCTGCAGGGCCAGCTGGAATGTGAACTGGAAAGAACTGAGGGAAGGATATGGCAAGGGGGCTGAAGGTTATCTAAAGAAAGTATCTCCTGTGAGCAGATTTTGAAACATGGGAAGGAGAGATTCAGGGTCAGAAGCAGAGGGTGAGGCATAAGAAACATATGCCATGGGGATGCCGAGGGAGAAGGAGAGGTGGGGAGAGATTTCAAAGTGGGGAGGTGATTCCCCCTTTCTAGTAGAATTAAAGGAGGGTGGTTGTGTTCACAGAGGCTGTGCCACAGCAGGAGGGAGTGCTAACAGCTTCACAGCACCCAGAGGATGTGCTGGCAGCTGTGCAGCAGCCCGAGAAAATTCTGGTTGTTGGGCTGTTGTGGAGGGGGGATTGGTGGTGGGAGGGACCAGAGAGGGTAGGGGGTGGGGCCCTTATTCTATTTGGAGACATTGGCAAAGAGCAGATCAGAGGGGAAAGTAGCAACAGGGATAGTTGTGCCCTGCCTATGACCTTATCTCCTACTCTTTTCCAAGTTTCTAAATCAACAGTTCCTGTATTAGGAAACCAAGGATTACACTCTATAGTAGTATCTAAAAAGGCCTTGATCTGAGCCTCTGTACATTTAATACCTCTAGACTTTAGCATGCATTTAATAATTGCTTGAAAATAGACCAGTCTTGAGAAAGTGAACTACCCATAATTACCCCTTACCTATCAGAGGAGCTATGGCAGGGGATCCAACTGGTCAAGGGGAAGGATTGCACCATCCTCGAAGAAGCGAAGGTCCAGGAGGGTCCCTGCTTGAGGCGCCAGTTGCAGAGACCCTGTTCTGCCTTGCTTTGTGGGAGAGTCTTGCTTCTGTGACACTGGACGCTGCGAAGATTCAACTCTGGGACCTGTGCTTACAGCAAGCCAACTTTTTTCTTTAATAGCAAGCTTATATACAAAAGAGGGGCTAGTGGGTACTTGCAGGGTTCAGGGTGCATGTAAAGTTCAACTTAGACAAAGACAAAGGGTGCTCATATTGCATGTCATACAGGTTGATCAATTCTTAGCATGGCAGAGGGTCATTTGTTGAAGACCAGGGAATGTCAGGGGTGTTAACCAAGATGTCCTAATTTCAATTACACACACCTGGTGTTATTGATTAGGTTGTTTTTCTCCTCTTAGATCAAGGAAGTCGAGATGTTTTTTCCTAGAACAAAGGGCACTCTAAACTTTTAACCTGGCCAGCTCTCTTCTGCTAGTCATTGTGGTGTTCCATATGACAGGACTGAGACACTGTTTTCAGTGCTTTGCCCTTTAGCAGAGGCTGCAGCCTGCTCTTAAAAGTTCAGGCCCATCTTCTCCCAAGTCCTGCCATCTTGGTCTCCTACAGACTATCAGAAAGTATGCTGAGTTAAGAATCATTTAAAGGATATTGTTCTTTAAACAAGAATATTTATAATCCGTGACACGATTTGTTGATACTTAAGACCAGAGGTGTTTGTATCAAATTTCAAGTGTAGCCACTCAAATGACTTGGGAGTTGTGTGGGACAAAAGTTTTGATACTACATACCTGGAAGATGGAACTAGGTGCTCCCTCTCTTCCCTCTGCCTCTCCACAGGACTCAGAATATCTCAGGAGTGAGTGAGCATGGACTGACTCACCAACACTGCCTGGAATTATTAGTCACTCTAGGCTTAGAATAAGTTCAAGCTCGAGACCAACTGTAGGCAAACACTACAGCTAACAAAATTTGATACTAGTTGTCTGGATGTGGAAGACAGTTACCATCGTGGACAACAGGACTTGCTTTACCTGCTCTGTGCTGGGTATAGTCAGCATTTTCTTCCCCATCTTTTGATTCTCTTGATTATCCTCAGTTGCTCCAAACATTCCTAAAAATGGTCTCTCCCTCCCAGTTCCTCTGGGAGGGAGCCTGGTGAGGGAGCCTGTGACTGTGATCTCCAAGGGTCTTTTCTGCCCCAAATAAAGAACTTCTGCAATAACTGATTCTGGGAATGATTTCCATTCTTCCTAGAATCATGAATATTATTTGGCTCAGCTATTTAATGTATGTATAGCGTAGAGGGGAAAGGGGCTTCTTAGTCATTAAGTAAAACTGGTAACTGAGCCACACTTTTGGAAGACCAAGACCCAGGTAGTCCCTAAAACCAGGATTTCTTTTAACTCTTCCCAGTAATTCAAATTACTTATGGAACTAAATTATTTATAGGATGAGAAAAGATATAAGTATAGAGTCCTGGTAGCTCAGTTGGTAGAGCATTAAACTTTTAATCTGAGGGTCCAGAGTTCAAGTCCCTGTTCAGGCATTAGGTTTGGTTTTCTCTCTTCAGGTAGACTTGATCAGAACAAATTTATTATTAAATCGGATCTAGCTTCACTTATACCTTCCAAAGTAAATGATTTGCTTATAGGTTCTGTAAAGGAATTTGGAATTTAGGTCATTAAAAGGAAATAAAACAAAAAAGAATAACCACTTGGTTTGACTGTTCACCGTTATGATAGCTCTATATTCCCTTGTATGGCATTGGAAACTCCCTTATCTTAGAGTCTGAGGTGTGGCTTGGCCCTACTCCCATATAAACTCCTGGGAGCAGTGACATTTGTCTTTTTTTAATCTCAATTCCTCAAGCATTACACAACTACCCTCCAGAGCCTTGTTAATGAACTAAAATCTAAACACATTTTCTTCCCTCAGCCCAGTATGGCAGCAAGTCTATCAAAAGAAGCCATGTTCCTCTGGATCGGCTTGTAAATTCCCTAAAGAATTTTGCCCTGAAACTATTTGTGTTGGTTCTGATTAAGTCCAGTCATCCCTCTGTATCCTTGGGGCATCTCTTCAGGGCCCATAATGGATACCAATCTCCAGAGATGCTCAAAGTCCTTATGTAAACTGGCACAGCCTCATAATGAATGCATAGAACCTACAGACAAATTCTTCCTTATATTGTAGGCCGTATGATGTGACATGAATGCTATGTACATAGTTGTCAAACTGTATGGTTGAGTGAGTAATGGCAAGAACAGATGTGTGCCTACTTGTGTCCAGGCTCTGGATGTGTGCCTACCTGTGTAAGACCCTGGGCATAACGAAACCCTTGGCTCTCCTATGCTTGGATGACAGCTTTCAACCCCAGCACCCTGCTTTTCTCCTTGTTTCAGGTCTGGGCCAACAGTTGAGTAACCTGATGTGGTCCCTCCCTCCCTCCCTCAGCCAAGCCAGAAGTTCCAATTATACAAATGCCAGCCCCCCGACCCCCCAGTCAAACCAGTAAGTGTCAAGTTCAATGAGAGACTTTGACTCAAAAAGTTAAGTGGAGAGGAAGACACCTGAGCTAGACATCTGGCCTCCATATACACCTGTACAGTGAGTGTACCCACTCACATTGACTCTCCCTCTCACAAACAGATAAGGTACGACAGGACTGTATTTTTCAAACATGTCACTGCATAAAAAACAATTACATAAAAGAAGGTGGATTCTTTTCTATGAATGGGAAAAAAATGTCATAAAGAATATTTCTAGCTGGGCAAGGTAGCCCACATCAGTAATCCCAGCATTCAGGAGACAGAGGAAGAGGGTCAGGAGTTCAAGGCCATACTCAGCTCCATAGTGAGTTTGAGATCTGTGGAGTAAGTTAGTCTAGCCACCTAGACCTGGGAGCCTCCAACACCCTTAGCCGTCTCTCTGGACTGGCAAGTTTGATCACCTCAACTGATTCAAACTTTTGCTAGAACTTAGAAAACATAAGTACCTGGGTCCAGGAAAAATGCCGCTTTCTTTGTTAGTCTGTTTTGAAGTCTCTTCCTTTCTGTGTTGTTTTCTGTAGCTGTGACAAAATACCCAAACAAACCAATTTCAGGGAAGAAAGATTTATTTTGGCCCATGGTTTTACAAGTTTCAGTGTGTCCTGTTGGGGGCTGGGGAACGCATGGCAGAGCCTAGTGAGCTTCTTCCCTTTCCTCTCTCTGCTTCACCCTGGCCCCCAACCCATTGCATGGTGCCATCCACATTCCACTTCATTAATCCTCCTTGGAATTGCCATTTATTGCTTACCCGGAAGTGTGCTTGTCTAATCTCCATCACAAACTCCAACAGTTGGGAGTGGAACCATGAGGATTAGAAGTTCAAGGTGATTTTTAAAAAGTTATGTATGGGTGTTCTCATTCCACAGTGCACATATAGACGTCAGAGGACAACCGCTATCTCTTCTTCCACATGTGAGTCCTGGTGATTGAACTGGTTGTCAGACTCGGTGTTGGGCGCCTTTGTCTACTGAGCTAACTTGCCCTTCTCTCGGAGTCATTCTTGACTACAAAGCAAGTTATTATTTTGTTTTTTTTTTTTTAAAGAAGTTCTAAGTCAGTTTGAACTGCACGAGACCAAAACAAAAAGATTAGTCATCAAACTTCCACAAACAATAGATTTCTAAAAGAGGGTGGGCGATGGAAGTAAGAGATGAAAGGGTCATGGAGGAGGGAGAGACTGAGGAACAGTGGGATTCATTTTAATTCGTGCGAGGAGTCCATTAGAAACAAAGTGGGTTTAAAAAAAAAAGCTTCCAGATGTACCCATTCAAACTGCATCACTTAAGATAAAAGCACTACCGCCTAAGGAGACAGGAAATCAACACATACTAGCAACGCCTCCCCCCCCCCCCACC